>NW_016816945.1:2421760-2478069 GCF_001698545.2 Rhinopithecus bieti
CGGCTTGGTGCAGAGATGAGTTCAATTCCTGGATATCCTTGTTAACTTTCTGTCTCGTTGATCTGTCTAATGTTGACAGTGGAGTGTTGAAGTCTCCCATTATTATTGTATGGCAGTCTAAGTCTCTTTGTAAGTCTCTAAGGACTTGCTTTATGAATCTGGGTACTCGTGTATTGGGTGCATATATATTTAGGATAGTTGGCTCTTCCTGTTGAATTGATCCTGTTATCATTATGTAATGGCCTTCTTTGTCTCTTTTTATTTTGTTGGTGTAGTCTGTTTTATCAGAGACTAGGATTGCAACCCTTGCCTTTTCTCATTTTCCATTTGCTTGGTAGATCTTCCCCCATCCCTTTATCTTGAGCCTATGTGTGTCTCTGCACGTGAGATGGGTCTCCTGAATACAGCTTACTGAAGAGTCTTGACTCTTTATCCAGTTTGCCAGTCTGTGTCTTTTAATTGGAGCATTTAGCCCATTTGCATTTAAGGTTAATATTGTTATATGTGAACTTGATCCTGTCATTATGATATTAGCTGGTTATTTTGCTCGTTAGTTGATGCAGTTTCTTCCTAGCATTGATGGACTTTATATTTTGGCATGTTTTTGCAATGACTGATACCGGTTGTTCCTTTCCATGTTTAATGCTTCCTTCAGGATCTCTTGTAGGGCAGGCCTGGTGGTGACAAAATCTCTCAGCATTTGCTTGTCTGTAAAGGATTTTATTTCTCCTTCACTGATGAAACTTAGTTTGGCTGGATATGAAATTGTGGGTTGAAAATTCTTTTCTCTAAGAATGTCGCATACTGGCCCCCACTCTCATCTGACTTGTACAGTTTCTGCCAAGAGATCCACTATTAGTCTGATGGGCTTCCCTTTCTGGGTAACCCGACCTTTCTCTCTGGCTGCCCTTAACATTTTTTCCTTCATTTCAACTTCGGTGAATCTGACAATTATGTGTCTTAAAGTTGCTCTTCTTGAGGAGTATCTTTGTGGCATTCTCTGTATTTCCTGAATTTGAATGTTGGCCTCCCTTGCTAGGTTGGGGAAGTTCTCCTGGATAATATCCTGCAGAGTGTTTTCCAACTTGGTTTCATTCTCCCTGTCACTTTCAGGCACACCAATCAGACGTAGATTTGGTCTTTTCACATAGTCCCATATTTCTTGGAGGCTTTGTTCATTTCTTTTTACTCTTTTTTGTCTAAACTTCTCTTCTTGCTTCATTTCATTCATTTGATCTTCAGTCACTGATTCTCTTTCTTCCAGTTGATTGAATCAGTTACTGAAGCTTGTGCATTTGTCACGTAGTTCTCATGCCATGGTTTTCACCTCTATCAGGTCATTTAAGGACTTCTCTACATTGGTTATTCTATTTAATCATTTGTCTAATCTTTTTTCAAGGTTTTTAGCCTCTTTGCGATGTGTTCAAACTTCCTCCTTTAGCTCAGAGAAGTCTGATCATCTGAAGCCTTCTTCTCTCAACTCGTCAAAGTCATTCTCCATCCAGCTTTGTTCCACTGCTGGCGAGGAGCTGTGTTCCTTTAGAGGGGAAGAGGCACTCTGATTTTTAGAATTTTCAGCTTTTCTACTCTGTTTTTTCCCCATCTTTGTGGTTTTATCTACCTTTGGTCTTTGATGATGGTGATGTACAGATGGGGTTTTGGTGTGGATGTCCTTTCTGTTTGTTAGTTTTCATTCTAACAGTCAGGACCCTCAGCTGCAGGTCTGTTGGAGTTTGCTTGAGGTCCACTCCAGACCCTGTTTGCCTGGGTATCAGTAGCAGAGGCGGCAGAAGAGTGAATATTGCTGAACAGCAAATGTTACTGCCTGATCATTCCTCTGGAATCTTCGTCTCAGAGGGTTACCCGGCCGTGTGAAGTGTCAGTCGGCCCCTACTGGGGGGTGCCTCCCTGTTAGTCTACTCGGGGGTCAGGGACCCACTTGAAGAAGCAGTCTGTCCGTTCTCAGATCTCAAACTCCATACTGGGAGAGCCACTACTCTCTTCAAAGCTGTCACATTTAAATCTGCAGAGGTTTCTGCTGCCTTTTGTTCAGCTATGCCCTGTCCCCATGGGTGGAGTCTACAGAGGCAGGCAGTCCTCCTTGAGCTGCCTTGGGCTCCACCCAGTTCGAGCTTCCTGGCTGCTTTATTTACCTACTCAAGCCTCAGCAGTGGCGGGCCTCACTGCCACCTTTCAGTTAGATCTCAGACTGCTGTGCTAGCAATGAGGGAAGCCGCGTGGGCGTGGGACCCTCTCAGCTAGGCGCAGGATATAATCTCCTGGTGTGCTGTTTGCCAAGACCCTTGGAAAAACGCAGTATTAGGGTGGTAGTGACCCGATTTTCCAGGTGCTGTGTGTCAAGGTTTCCCTTGGCTAGGAAAGGGAGTTCCCTTTGCGCTTCCCGGGTGAGGCAGTGTCTCGCCCTGCTGTGGCTCTCGCTTGGTGGGCTGCACCCACTATCCTGCATCCACTGACTGACACGACCCAGTGAGATGAACCCAGTATCTCAGTTGGAAATGCAGAAATCACCCGTCTTCTGTGTCGCTCATGCTGGGAGCTGTAACCTGGAGCTGTTCCTATTCGGCCATCTTGGAACTGCCTACCTCATTCTGTGGTATCTTTTAATGAATAAAATGGACATATTAATATCTCTTAATGAATAAAATCGACATATCAATACCTCCTGCCCCCATGGAGCTAATGGTTTTTCATTCTACAAGTGATTGTTGAAACCTACTCTGTGTCACATGTTTATATCCATTTTCATATTTAATTCTTCTCAGAACCTGTGAGGTTGAGAATACTAATTGATTTTACATATGAGAAAAATCAAGGTCCAAGTAAGTTAAAAAAAAAAAAAAAAATCAAGGTGTTTTAAAAATTTCTTGAGTTTCTGGAGACCCAAAGCATAAAAGGTTCGTTAAGATCTCATAAAATGATGCTTGGCCTCTTTTTCTCCTGTTTTCAAACCATCCTGGGAGTCATGTGTTGGAGTAAAAGTTTGGTAGCAATTGTGGTGGTTATGTATCATTCCTCTTATTTACAGTGCAGCAAAATGATAGTCACCAGAAACGGCGACTCTCAGCTGTTCTAAGTCAAGGGTTTAAGAAATATTACCTAAATTACTTTTATAAAATCGTATTTGAACATTAAAATCTGGCAATCTGAATCAGAAAATTCTGGATTCCCAAGGTCAGGTGGAATAAGGTTACATATTATCTATATAATACACATACATATCCTACCTTAGCTATATTATTCCTAAGTAGATTTTATGAATGAAATCATCACTGTGAACACACATGAAACCTAGTATTCTAAATAAATAAAAATTTTTTAAAAGTTACTTTTGTAGGAAAAAAACTTTTCTGTAATATAGCAATCACTCTCTTTAATGTTTTTTACATTTTAATTGTTATACACTGGATTTTCTTGCTGTGGAAATCTATAGAAACCTGATGATATTTTATGGAATCTTTCTATGGAAAGAGGTCTAGCTTTATAGGTAAAATGTTTCTAATTATAGGTAGTCAATACACTAACCAGATGTTTTCCTTTGGAGATTCTCAGAATGATATATGGGGTCATATTCTGAATAACCTCTTAATATGTCAAAAGGTCTGTGAGACCTCACATAGAAGTGTATCGATATTTGTGTTTTATAGTACTTATTTGTTCTCACAGTAGCCCTTGGAGGTAAATCATTATTATTCTATTTTAGTGATGACGATTCAGAGATTAAGGAACATTTGTGACTCACCTGAGATTATAGAGTATGAGGGAGAGCCAGGATAAGACCTCAGTTCTTGGATTCCATGTCCACAGATCTTTCCACAAGAGAACATCCCCGTTATGGATCTGAGTGGGAGCCATGCTAGGATTACCTGGGCTGGGGCTAAAGGCCAAAGATGCTCCTTCTCCCTTCTTCCATCCATAAGAAGATGAAAAAGAGGAAGCATCACTAGAAGAGTTACGGGCCACCTTGAAGCAGTGGTCCCTGTTCATGCCCAGTGAGAAGACAGCAAGCATTCCTAGAGGAGTATATGCACCGCCAGGAGGGAGCGGCCCTTTCTTCTCTTTTCCTAGAGAAGCTATTGTCTATTGATTACTTTCACTGAGCTAGGCACTTTGCAAACATTATTTCATTTAATTCTCACTATGAAGCTATGTGGTAGGCATAAAAGTAAAGGTACTGGCCCAAATTCATATAGTTTATAAGCAGCAGAGGCAGGATCCAAACTCAGGTCTTCATGTTGTCTTTTGCTACAGCCTGCGGGCCCCCTCTGAGCCCCACCCATTTATTGACCAGTTAGTTCTTCTACTTGAGAGGCATAGACAAGACTACACAAACTGTCAAAGTCTAATAATGCCGTCGATATAGGAAGCCAAACCGCACACGTCAGCTTTTCATCTAAAGCAGTTCCTATTAAGGGCCATGAAACGGGAAAATATAAATGTAAAAAACTGAGATGTCACAGGCCCTGAAACAGATTTTTCTAGACATCTAAAAGAAAGGAACAAGAATGTCCTATCCCCATGTAAAAGGAGAAAAGAGAAATGGAAAGCATCAACCAAAGTAGGAGATTTTTCTGACCAAACACCAGAGGCCTCGCAGAAAATGATTCACACCCTCATTAAGGTTATGACATGCACATTCTGTGCTGTGCCCCACACCTATCAGTGCCTAATACATATTAATAATATTTATTCTCTCCTTTAGGTCAAGATTTGTCACCCAGCTTGTCTAGACATTGCTATTTAAAAGGAGCTGTGATTTGCTTACAGATACAGTGCATGTGTAAACATGTGATCAGAGGAAGATGGGGCAGTAAATCTTGGTCAGAACTGCACTTTGGACTGTTGCAGGAGAGGCTGCAAAACTGTTGCTGGAATAATGAAGTAGATGCTTGCTGCCAGGTCCCAAAGTTGTGTCTGCAGCAGGCAGAGTCTAGCAGTAAATTAGCTTATGTTTCAGTTTGGCAGTTGGCACTTGGTTCATTTGTAGATGCTAATTGTAATCTGATGTTATCAGCAGCAGGTAATTGAAATGGGCTTGATGAATTACTTAATTTCTTTTAATAGCTGAGTCTTCAAGAACTGAATAAAGAAGATAAGGTGATCAGGAGGAAAACACAACAGCTCTATCTTTCTAATTAGTGCTTGGAGGTTTTTTCTTCTTTACACAAATGATTATGAACATATGAGGCTGAATAGGTTTATGAGTCGAAAACCCCCATGGGGACTTTTCCCATTAGGCAGCCCAGTTCTGATCATTGATAACACTTCTGTTAGGACTTCAGAAAGGAATATTTGAGTGATCACTTTGGAGAATATTTATTTCTGAACACAATTTTGTTTTCCTAGACCTAGGTGGGCACTACTTCCTGGGGGGTACTGCCACTTTGGTACTTACCCTACCTTCAGCTGTTCTTTCGCCATGTTCTGTGAGCAGTGCTGCCTGGCACTATGCAGTGAACCTGGGAGCCTTGCAGTGGTGTTAGTCATTGGCTCCTGAACCCACAACTGGCACTTGCACCTCCCACACCTGCCTGTCCCTAAATCTTTCCATCTGCAACAGCTCCTCAGTAGCCTTTTGCTTTGCCAGCAATGGTGAGTGCAGATGTGACCCTGGGTTCTGCCATCTGTGCTGGACACTGCACACTGAAACTATGCCATGTGACTGCACTGAGCTTTGGGGTCTTTCTTCTGGAATCGTTTGGCTCTTCTTTTAGTCTTATGTTCATTCCTTAAGGAATCCATCTGTTTTGGGGTGACTTTAGAGGAATATACTTTTGAATGATTTTTTTTAAGAAAATCAAAATAGCAGCAGAAAATATAGAGCATCAGAATCAGATCTTTTAGGTAGACATTTGGAGGTGATTTAACAAACGATTATTCAGATCACCTCTGTGGTTCTCCTTCATGAAGAATTATATTTGAAGATAATATTTAGAGGTGAAGATTCCAAGTTTCTAAGCCACCAACATGATTGTGGCAGTAAATGTCTTTGATGATAAGAAGTATGTTTCAGAGACTGTGCTAATGATCTGCTTCTTGATCTGAGTGGTAGGGTTACATAGCTGTCCTCAACTTTATGAAAATTTGTTGAGCTCTATGCTTATGATTTTATACCTTCCTGACAATATTTTATACTCTATTTAAAGACTTATTTTTAAAAACACATTGCACTCTGGGACAGAGTAGGATTGTAATCATATGTCTTTCTTTTTTTCTTTTTCCTTTTTAACTTAATTGACAAAGTATGTATATTTATATGATACAATGTGATATTTGATATATGTATGCCTTGCAGAAAGATTAACTCAGACTAATTAACATATTCATCAGCTCACCTACTTACCATTTTTTTGCTGGTGAGAACATTTAAAATCTACCCTTTTAGCAATTTTGAAATACACATTATTAACTATAGTCACCATGCTGTGCAACAGATCACTAAAATTTATTCCTCTTGTCTAACTGGAAATTTGCACCCTTTGATGAACATCTCCCTTCTCTGCATCCCCCACCTCCCACTGCCAGCCTCTAGTAACCACCATTCTATTGTCTGCTTCTGTTGTTATCATAGGAGATGATAGCTCCATGGGTGTTATTGTCCCTGAAGACCATCTGGTGGGACAAAATATGGAGGTGGAAGCCAATGATATTGATGATTCTGACCCTGCGTTGGCCTAGGCTAATGTGTATGTTCATGTCTTAAGTTTTTAACAAGTTTAACAAGTTTTTAGATTTCACATATATCACATAGTGACTGCACTATGGTGGGACTGCAGGTGCCCACCACCACACCCGGTTAATTTTTTGTATTTTTAGTAGAGATGGGGTTTCACAGTGTTAGCCAAGATGGTCTCGATCTCCTGACCTTGTGATCCGCCCACCTTGGCCTCCCAAAGTGCTGGGATTACAGGCGTGAGCCACTGCGCCCGACCTAGAGCTTCATTCTTAAAGCCTTTTACGTGAACCAGAAATATAATGAACTTGAGAAATAGTTAAACTAGCAGGCAGTGATTAGGTTTTATGATATCATTTTAATTTTACTCCTTACAGTTAGTAAGAAGACTGAATTGAGCAGATTTTTCTCCCTCCTTTACATGGTCCTTTGCCCTATAGCTAAATGAGAGTCTGATTAGCAGGCCAACTAAATAATATATTAACCTTTTTGGATCTTCATCCAAGAAGTTTACAAAGCATGACTAAAATGAGGTCCTTTGTGCAGGTTTGAAGAACCCTAATATTTATGACTTTTGGACAAGAAAATCACTAGGATATCACACTGTTTCTTCTTTTAAGTACATGAACTTAATAGTCTATTCTCCTCTGTATTTAACATCTAGTCTTAGGAAACTAATGCAGTTCCACTTTTCTAGATATTCAAATAACAGCTTCCATTGAGAATATATGAAAAGGCCTTTGTGATCTCTCCAACACACCTTTGAAGTAGCTTAGAAGTCACAATAATAATAACAAAGGAATGACACTTATTGAATGCCTCCAGTGTGTGAACACTATACTTGGTGTAGCTTCTTATGCAGTGATTCATTATTTAATTTAATAATTCAGAAAGATAGGGGTTATTAATTCCTGTTTAGAAATCAAAAACCCAAAGAATAGAGAGGTTAACTTGTCAAAGATCTCATAGTAAGTGTGTGGCAGAGCTGGGGTGTGAGCCCAGAGCTGTTGGAATCAAAAGTCAGTGCTCTTTATGTTATACCACCTCTCTAAAGAAAATGGCTAAAATTATTGAGAAAAGAGATAAAGCTCTTGCATTTCTAAGTGAGTAGGACAATGTGACATTGTAACTGTAAATTGACATTTCTCTTTACCCACAGCTTCTTTTCATCCTCATTAACTCATCCCTATTTCATAACAGCTGTACGTAAACACACATACAGACCTAATGCAAGTTGGACACGTGGCTGCTCATACACTGCCACCTGAAGTCTCCCTTCTTTTTCAGCATGAAATACACAAGAGATTCAAGTGTTTAAGACTTTTCAGCATAATTAGTAATTTCATGGTAACTTCAAAAAGTAGCTTTTTTACTGAGAACCAATTTCTGCATGTTGTTCCAGAAATTCTTCTTAAGGCTGTCTCTGACACAGCAGAAAATACATTTGTTGAATTAGATGAAAGCTGGAATGCAACTTTTGGTTCATATTGCTGACTAAGCCTGTTCTGTTGAGAAATAGTTAAACTAGCAGTTTAACTAAACTAAACTGTTTAGTTAAATGATATAGTTAAATAATAGTTATTTAATAGTAATTTAATTTAATTTAAAATTTAATTTAATATTATTTAATAGTAATAGAAATAGTTAAACTAAACTGTTCTCAACTTGACTTTCAAATAGCTTTGTTAGCTCCTGAATACAGGCTTTCAGTTTTCAACAGATTTCTGAAAGTGGTCCTTTATGCCGTCCTACTGAAGAGTTAAGTTACTCTGGGAAGTGAATGCTTTCATTTTCTAGTAAAAATTGCACTGGTGCCATTTAAAATGTTTCCAAGAGCAATTAAAAAGTGAAGTAAATACTTTGTTGTTATGTGCCCAACATGCTTGTAAAGCAAGCCCTCATCAGAACAGCCCCAGTGGCAAAAAAAAAAAAAAAAAAAANTAAATGATATAGTTAAATAATAGTTATTTAATAGTAATTTAATTTAATTTAAAATTTAATTTAATATTATTTAATAGTAATAGAAATAGTTAAACTAAACTGTTCTCAACTTGACTTTCAAATAGCTTTGTTAGCTCCTGAATACAGGCTTTCAGTTTTCAACAGATTTCTGAAAGTGGTCCTTTATGCCGTCCTACTGAAGAGTTAAGTTACTCTGGGAAGTGAATGCTTTCATTTTCTAGTAAAATTGCACTGGTGCCATTTAAAATGTTTCCAAGAGCAATTAAAAGTGAAGTAAATGCTTTGTTGTTATGTGCCCAACATGCTTGTAAAGCAAGCCCTCATCAGAACAGCCCCAGTGGCAAAAAAAAAAAAAAAAAAAAAGTAATGGATTTGTGTTCTTGAGCCAGATTGTCAGAGCTGGCCACTTATTTGAAACAACAGTTATTCTGTAATTGTGCTTCCCTGATTCAAATGGAAGGTTCCACCAATCCGTTATCTAATCCCAAATAAGACAAAGACAGCTTATAACATGGCCCAGCTGTTGGAATGCTCTAGAGGGAGATATAATATGCTCTGTGAGTCAGTAAACAGAAGGTAATGGACTAAAAGTTATCAAGCCCTTCACAACAAGGAGATCTGGAGTTTAACCAGAAATTTCAGACTGTCAACCTTGACAAAACAGATGGCATTCTCCAGTTCATGGCACCATCCAGCGAGCTGGCATGTCTGCCTTGACAACTCCTGGTACTTCTTAAATGCCTGATGGAGAAAGACATCCTCTTTGTGTCAGTTCATCAGTGATGAACTCACACAACTGTGCATGTGACAGAGGGAATAAGAAGCACCTGTGTGCTAAATCCTTTACTGAACGTTTTCATGATCATTCTCCCCTGTGACTGTGGTATTCTGCATAAGCATCCTTATTGGACTGTTCTTTTCCCTTCTTCTTGTAGCAGAGAAACCACTGGATTTCAGTACCGATTTCTCTCCATTTTGATTACCAAGAAGCCCTGTATACAAATGTTTTGCCTTCAAGCCAGTGTTAGGGGCTTTTACAGTGTTGTTGTAACTAGTGTGACCTTACTTATCACTGGGACAGTCCCACACACCAGTGGGATATAGAATCCTCCTACATGTAGCATTCTGTGAAGAATGTGAGCTTTGAGTCAGATGGCCTGGCTTTAGATCCCAACTATGCCACTTACTGGCTTCCAGAGCCTGGATAAGATGCTTAGCTGATTTCTGCCTCAGTTTCTTCATCCTCCCCAAATAGGGACAATTATAGCACCCATCTCATGAGGTGGCTGTGAGAATTGAACGAGTTAATACATATAAAGCCCTTAGAACAATGTCTGACACATAATAAATACCCCAAACTGTTGTAATCATTATTATCATCGTTTGTATCATATGTGGAAAGAGTATATCATTTGTTAACACAAAACCAAGTGCTAAAAGAAAGGTGAAAATGCTACTGAAATACATAACATTTCTTATCCTTTACAATATTCTGATCCCTTGAAAGTTGCAGGTGGTTATCAGGGGCTAGCAGTACATGTTGTTATTTGATGTCTTCATCTCTTGCTGAAAAACTCTCCATTGCTACTGGCTGACATTTTTTCTGATGAGACATTTCAAATGAAAGAGATCCGTAAAACAATCCAAATCAAATTTGGACCGGGAGAAACCCACCCCGGATGCTAACTCTGCCCCCACCGTTCATTGATCTCGGAGTAAGGCAATCAGTTGTAGGTACCAACAAGGAGAGACTCAAATAGGTGGTATATCTAATGTTTAGTGGTGCCAAGATGGCTGAACTAGGAGTTAGACATTGAAGGGGTCTAACATGAGTTCTTACCTTTTGCATGACCCTGAACAAGTTATGTTACTTTCCTGGGTCTCAGTTTTGTGATGTGTAAAAAAGGGGAACAATAATAATGTATTTGCTTCTCACAAGATTATTAGACTCAAATGAAAGTGTGAATGTGAAAATGCTTTAATGACTAAAGCCATATTAATATGACTCTATGGGGTACCTAGAAGTTAGTGTGGTTTTTTGTTTTGTTTTTTTCCCCTGTAAGGTAAAGGTAATCATGTGGCAAGAGCTTTAAGGAGATTATTTTTCTGTGATGCTACAGGAAGTGATGGAAAGTGTGACTTTAAAGTGAGGTGACCTTGGGCTCAACTTATTTCATAGCTGTGTACCTTTGCATTACTTAACCTTTCTGACCATCAGGTTCCTCCCAACTTCATAGGATTGTTGTGAGGAAACACCCCTTCCTCTAAGAAGCTTTTTCAAATCCAAACCAGTGCTTTTCTGCACCTTGCAGTGCTTTGTGCCCAGATGGTGAGGCGCACCCTTTGCATATTTCCCTGCAGCGGTCACCTTGCTTGTCTGTCTCCCCATTAAGGTTGTAAGCCTCCAGAGAGGCTATGCTATGGGCTCACCATTTGATGCATTTGTATTCCTAGTGCTTAACTCTCAGCTTGTTAATCTTTGATGCCACGTAAATTGATGAGTAGTGCTTAGCACATAGCAAGCACTCAGTAAATGGTACTGCTGTTATTACACATAGAGAGATTTGTCTTTTTAAAAATAAGCTTACAGATGTCTCCACTCACATCAATTAGTTGGATGTTAAAATGCAGACTTGGCTAAGGAATGACCATAGCACAGCAATTTTGGCTTTCCAGAACACTTTTACCAAAGAAGGAAAACTGCCAGTTGTTTTGTAATGGTAAACCCAGATTTCTGAAACTCATACCTCCAATTATAGTTTTGAAAGAACTTGAAGGTATACCTGATAGATTTCCAGACCATCTTCTACTATTAAGCCTGGTAAAGCCATGGTTGGCTTCCTGAGATTCTCTCAGAAGGAGTCTGTGGCAGCCAGGAGACAGAAAAACCTGAGCCTTGGTATTAGACTGGCCCTGGTTTGAATTGTAGCTCTGCCATTTATGAGCTGTGTGGCCTGGGGAAAGTTATGTAAGATGTAAAATAGAATTAAGAATAGAATCTCTAGTATAGCAATGAAGGGTGTGGCTCTTGTGAGGATTAAATGAGTTGATATATGTGAAGCATTTTGCATGGTGCCTGGCACAGTACAGGCTCAGGAAATAGTGGCTGGTGTTGGACTGAAACTTCCTCCTGCCTTGGGGGTACCACTGGCACCACTAGGCTCTTTTCCATCTTTTTCTTTACTCTCTTTCCCTCCTTCTCTGAGGAGTGTCAAGGCTCTGGGAAATTTTTAAGTAGTTTCTCTTCATAAAAAAATTTGAAGATTCCTGACTTAAACAGATGATTGAGGCCAGTGTCTTTTGTGCTGTAAGATTCACTAGAAGAAAAGTTTTTTCCTTTGCTGGTGAAAAAATAACTTTCTTCCCTTATATGGTTTTAAGTTTTGCTGAGCCCTTTTTCCCTGTTTTAACATTTTAGACCTTCTGTGTGATCTTGAAAAGCATTTTGTTTTCTTCTAACTATGTTTGTAATAATTGCACAAGCAGTGCTGTGCTCATAAAGTGAATGCCTGACTTTTAGTCCATCTTTGTCCTTGGCTCCTCCCTCACCTTCTCTGTTCTCCCTCATTTACAGTAAATCTTGAAAAAGGGAGTCATACTAAATGGGTATCAAATTATAGCAGTCTTATTTAAGAAACATGTTCATCCATTTTGTTCTCACATTCATTATTTCTCTTGAGATAGATATACCAGTGCTCTCCAACACAATGTTATAATTGAAAAGAAAGAGTTCTTGGAGTTAGCAATGGCTTTTTGGAATGGTTGCTAAGCATGGACCATCTGGCTTTTCAGTTCTCTGTTTTATTTCTAAAGTATTTCAATGATATGTCCCTTTTTGACCTTTTCTGACTATGAGCATCAAACCACAGGGAATGGTTCTGTTACTTCTTTATTCATTTGTCCATTTATTCATTTACTCGCCTATCCATTCATTCTGCCATTCTTCCGTTCACAAAGTAATTTTTGAGCCCCTACCATGCTGGAGGCATCATACTGCAAAATAAAAGTCATTTTTATCTTGGGAGTCAAGAGATGTGGGTTTTAGTCTCAGCTCTGCCATTAAATCAGTTTCCACAGAGAGGGAAAGTGACTTGCTTCAGTTCACATGTGACACAGATCTCTTTCTCCCTCTGACATTTATGATACATCCCAACAGAAAATGCGACCACTATCCAAGTGCTGTTGTTGAAGGACATTTCACACCCCTTGAGAGTCATGAAAAATGTACAGATGGCTTGGTTGTATGTACATTTAGGCACTTTAATTTATGTCAACATTCAGGCATTCTTCAAAAAGCTAATTTTATTCTGGGGACTCTCATGGTGGTGGTGATGTTTATGAATGACAGTATGCCTATTGTATCATTTTTGGCTTGCCTGATGGTTTTCCAAATGTTACATTATCATTTTTTGAAACCATTAACAATGGTGGACAAGGCATGTCAGAAAAGTCCAACCATGATTTTTCTTCTTTGCCTTTCCTTTGTTCTGTTTTTATGGCTCCAGTAACAGGAGTTTTATTACAGCAGTTTGTGTCCTCAGCTCTTTTGCTGAGGCTCTGCATAATTTATGATCTAGATTCCAAAATGTTAGTGAATTGCTCCACCAGAAATAATGGAATGTGACAGCAATGGATTCTACATTCTTGGCCCAAATATTTGTGTTTGTGGTTTACAAGTCATTTCAGAGCATGATTGCTATATTGCTCAAGCTGTTCCCAAGAATGAATTCTGACAAAAGAAGAAAATTTGGGTAATTATAAAAACACAAAATAGGTCTGTGCAACAGTATTCTGCTCATGGGTATCAGGAAGAAGAACAGATCTCTTCCCAACCCTTCCCCCTCCCACAGACATGGTTACTCCTCTATTCTAGGTGGAATTGTTGAGTATTAGATTTGTGACTTAGAACTCGGAATACTTGCTGTGTGAAAGATAGACATGATCTGATGAGCCAACACTTATTGGGCACTTACTTTCCCTGAATAAAGCAGATGTCTGCCTTCATGATGTACCTTGGAGGCATTACTTTTTAAAAAAGTTTTACCTACCCAGGGAGAATGTCTGGTAAGAATAGTGAATGTTAGGTCTCACATAAACCCAGATGAAATGAGATGTTCATAATCTGTTTAATTCCTTTTTCTTGAAATGCATTTTTATTAGTATGTCTTCCATCAATTTCAGAAAAATCTGGAAGTAGAACCTACATTAAATGCAAAATTATTTAAGTGACCAAAAATTATAGTTACTTAAGAAGTACTGAAGAGACTCTTTTGGTGTAATAAATGAATCCCTTGCCTCTGTGTTGATGTGGCTTTTCTTGGTGAGTCAGAAGAGGTTTCGTGGTTGTGGAATTAACTGTTTCATTTGGGAGGTTTGTTTTGGTATTAAATTGTCCTTTATATGGCAAAAATAATCTAACCAAATTCTTGGACTTGTCATGAAAAGAGTCCTGTGTATTTTATATCAGAGTTGATAGGAAGGAGAGATTGTTAGTGTGAAAAGAGCACACTGCTACAGTTGTAAAGATTTCCTTCAGTTTCTAGGAGACAGCTACCCTTTTCCCTTAGTAAAAATATTATTGAGTGATCTCCACAATTAATTTGAACCTTTACTCTATAATCATACCACCCAGATCATGAAAGAATTATGACATAATGCAGTGTAGATATATATCTGCTTTCTTACTATTGCCTTTCAGTGAGACATAATGAAAAATGCATGCATTTTAGGGTCTTTTATTCATTTGTTCATTTAGTACCAATTATGTCTCAGACGCTGTTCTAGGCATTAGAGATAAAGCAGTGGATAATTTAAAATCCCTGCTTAACTTGCATTCTGTCAAACAGGAGACATGTTTTTAAACAAACGTACAGCTAAGTACTATGAAGGAAACTAAAGGCAGGTAAGGGGACTGAAAAGGGCAGCAAGTTGATGGCAGGTCAGGAGGGAGCCAGGCTGACAGCTGGGACATTTTCAGTTGTGTGGTCAAGGAAGACCTCTGTAAGGAAGTAGTGTTTGAGCAGAGACCTGAATGAAGCAGAGATTGAGCACTTCAGAGTGAGCCAAATTTGGCTTCTAATTCTGGCATTGTAATTTACTTGCTGTTGGGTCTCTCTGAATGTGTTTCATCATCTGTTAAAAGTACAATTAATAAAACCTGCTTGCATTTATATACTTGATATTTATTGTTATCACTCTTCCGCCTCCTCTTTCTTTTCCTCCTTGTCTTCCTCCTCCTCTTCTTTTGCATTTAAAAGGTTACTACAACTTTATATTCTCTGAGCATGCTGGTTAACCAGAGTTTATAATATTTACAGTAACTATTTTCCAAGTAAAAAAATCAAGTCTCGAGAAGATCAG
This sequence comes from Rhinopithecus bieti, assembly GCF_001698545.2. Classification (NCBI taxonomy): domain Eukaryota; kingdom Metazoa; phylum Chordata; class Mammalia; order Primates; family Cercopithecidae; genus Rhinopithecus; species Rhinopithecus bieti. Next base: position 2,436,774 of record NW_016816945.1, read on the forward strand.
ACTGAGGGGAAAAAAAACCCTCATTTCTGATTTATGGGTTTATTTAAATAAATATGTAAGAGAGTTATAAAAATTAATTATATTTAGTTACACATTTAATTAATCTTTGCCTTTATGGATAAGAAGATTACATGAAGTTGGCCATTTCTGGGAAGTCCAGGCCCATGGATAGCTTAACTATGTGAAATGCCCACAGTTCCATGAAAGTCTTTTTTGGAAGTCTAGAAGTGAATTTTAACAGGTACAGATCTTAACTTCTTAGAACTTGACAAGGGACAGTGGGTGGCATGAATGTTGACCTATGTGGAAAGTGACAGAAAAGTTCTGCAGTCAGAGTTTCTAAGGTCATGTGTTCCAGAGGCTGGGGTCTGAGTGGGATTGATGTGGACAGCGTTACTGTCAGTTCCTGGTAACATTAAAAGCTTCAAGAAAAAAACAACCCCATCAAAAAGTGGGCAAAGGATATGAACAAGACATTTCTCAAAGAGGACATTCATTACAGCCAACGACCCATTGAAAAAATGGTCATCATCACTGGCCATCGAGGAAATGCAAATCAAAATCCAATTGGGGATACCATTCCAACCAGTAGAATGGCAATATAAAAAGTCTGAAGGAAACAACGGTGTTGGAGAAGGGATGTGGAGGAATAGGAAACTTTTACCAATGTTGGTGGGATTGTAAACTGTTTCAACCATTTATGGAAAAAAGTATGGAATTCCTCAAGGGATCTAGAATAGGATGGGTACCATATGACCAGCCATTCACTACTGGGTATTACCCAAAGGATTATAATATGGCTGCTATAAAGACACATGCACACGTAGTGGTTTTGCGGGCCTTATTCACAATGCCAAAGGACTGGATCAACCCAAATGGTCCATCTTTTGTGACAGACTGGATTAAGGGAAGAATGTGGAATATAATACATGGAATACTATGCGCCATAAAAGGATTGAGTTTGCATCCCTTTGTAGGACCATGGGAGCAGCTGGACCATCTTCTTAGCAAACTTATCACAGGAACAGAAAACAACACCGCTTGTTCTCATCATAGGTTTGGGAACTGACAATGAGATCACTTGATAGGGGAGGGGAATCACACTTGGGGCCTTCGATGGGGAGGCGGGAGGGGGGAGGATTGGCATTGGGAGTTATAATGATATAAATGGATAATTGATGGGGTTTGCTGACGGTTTGGATTGGGTGCAGCACCAACATGCACAAGTATTACATATGTAACCAAACCTGCACCGTTTGCACATTGTACCCTAGAACTTAAAGTATAATTTAAAAAAAAAAAAAAAAAAAGCTTCTTTAAAGAAAAACTCCACTGGGACCTTATTAGTTCTAGAGCCGTTAGCTGCTCTGAGGGGAGATTCAGAGGCACATCAGCCTTGAGGCTGAGTCTGTTTTACATCAGGTTTCCTCTCAGGGAGGAGTACAGCACGTACCTCTGTCCTAGCAAGACTTCCAGCTGAAGGATTTCCTGAATCCAGTGTGTTCAGTCATCACTGTGATACTCTGAATTTGTACAGTGCTTTATGAAGCACTTCAGTTTGTCCTCACAACCACCCTGCAGAGAGTCAGAGCAGACCCTCTCAACCTTATGGCTGAGGAAGTTACATATCCAAGATCACCCAGGCAGCCAGGACTACACCCAGACCTGAGCCCATAAGCAAGTGTTTTACCTTGGCCACCTTGCTGGGAAAGACAACCCTCCTTATCATGGGAGCTGCTGACACGTGGCAGATCTTTCTACAGAAATTATGTGGGTGACTGTAGTTGGTGTTGTGAACCCAGTCATGTGTATGAATTCAGCCTATAGAGAGGAGTTTTGACTCAGGCCCTGAAGCCAAAGGGAGCTGTGCAGAGAGAGATGGCACTTCAGAGGGGAAAGAGATTTTCCTTGGAACATCATTATGATTACAAATTTTGGAGCTAGAGAGGGACTGTGGGGATTGTATAATCCAGTCCCCTTAATGTTTAGAAAAAAAAATGGAACTTCAGCTCAGAGAAGCTAAGGGATTTAAATCACAGCTGGTTTGTGACAAAGTATTGTAGAAGCCTGATGTTTCTAATGCTGGGGCAAAAGTGTTTCCTTCCTTGCAGTATTTTCCTTCCTGGTATCAGGTTTACTCTCCTTATTTTCCCTACTGCAGTGGAAAGCCCCTTAAATTTTGACAGTTTGATATTTTTTAAATGTTCATCCTAGCGCTCATGGTTCCTAAAAGCAGTCCTGATTAAAATGCCCTTAATCATAATAATAAGAACAGTGATTAAGGCCATCCTATCCTTGTTATCCAGGATAAATGTGGGTTTATCCTGCTTACCAATGTCATCTTAATTCATGAATGTACCACAGAAATGGAGCTCAAGGGGTCCTGGAAGCAGTTGCTACTTTCTTACAAACTGTTTTGTTTTCTGTTGTTTCCTGTATTATAACGCATTGTTCTTATTTCCCTACATGCCTCTCCTCACATCTAGGCGGTGAATTTCTTCTAAAGGCCTGGTACTAGGCCTTTCGAGACTGTGGGTTGTGTCCTGAAGCACAATGTATGATCTACAGAAGGCATCATTAAATGTGTTTGTTTTGGTAGCATGTTTATACTCCATCTCCTTCAATCGCTTCAACTCCGCCCCATCTCCCCCCAACCCCCAAAATCAGGATAAAAATCCCCCCACCTCAGAAATCAAGATACAATCCTAATAGTTAACACACAGGAAAATTTGGAGCCCCGTGATTCATGCTTGTATTTGTCTTTTTAAGTATCTGTATTTTGAGAACTAGTGGTCATTGTTATTCTCTATTCACTTGAGCTATCCTCTATTCTTTGTTCGTATCTGAGTTCAGTTCAACAATATTGATTTCCTTTTAATGGAATAGAAGCTACCTCAGATCTTTCCTACACATTGAGTTAATGTTTGGTGTTTTGGAGAGGAAACGACGCCTAGTGATAAAGGACTCTGGCTGTGGAGCCGGAGGGGCACAGGGTCTCTAATGTACTGCCTGTGGGGTTTTCTATGGACAAGTTGTTTGGCCTTGATAAGCCTCAGGATTTTTCCAAACTATTAAAGCCAGGGCTGTATTGACCAAATTGGTGTACTTACAATTCTGAACAGCAACATATTCCTGGATTGTTTTCTGTTCTGATCATCTATGCAGATGGAGGAACGGGCTTCTGCCAGAATAGGCATGTTGATGGTGATACTGGGTAGAAGAAAATATATGGAATATTACACTTTTAACTCTTATTTTATTAGTCATTAAAGCTTCCCTTGTGCAAATACTTGTAAACATTTGCTCAGTGTTTTTTAAAATATGTGACAGAAAGAGATTTATTGGAGCATTTGAAAATTTTTTGAGTCTCATTTCCCAATAGTCTAGCAGTGCATCCTTTTACCCATTATTAAGCATTCATAAAAACAAAGAGTTCTAACAGCTTTCGACAGTATCTCAAAATTATAATGATTTCTGTGTCAGACATTTGTTTGCTTCAGACTCTGGCTGATTGATACTGTAGTTCATTCCACAGAATGAATTAAACTTGTTAGAAAGTGTTTAAGGAGCATGATGGTTTAAAAATATGTCCACAAATTCCTTGACACTTCTCCCTTCAAAAAGTAGAGCCTAATTCCTCCTTTCCTTGAATGTGGACCAGACATAGTGGCTATATTCTTTTTTTTTTTTTTAAATGGAGTTTCTCTTTTGTCACCCAGGCTGGAGTGCAATGGTATGATCTCGGCTCACTGCAACCTCTGCCTCCCGGGCTCAAGTGCTTCTCCTGCTTCAGCCTCCTGAGTAGCTGGGATTACAGGTGCCCACCACCACGCCCGGCTAATTTTTGTATTTTTAGTAGAGACAGGATTTCCCCATTTTGGCTAGGCTAGTCTCAAACTCCTGAGCTCAGGTGATCTGCCCGCCTCGGCCTCCCAAAGTCCTGGGATTACAGGTGTGAGCCACCGTGCCTGGCCCGTAGTGACTATCTTCTAACCAGTAGAAGGCGGCAGAAGTGATACCACATGACTTCTGAGGCAAGGTCATAACAAGGACACAGCTTCTGCTTGGCACTCTTCCTCATGGATTATTCATTCATGCAGACAGAATTCATCCACCATGTTGTAAGGACACTCAAGCTCCTGTGGAGAACAGAATGGGATATTCTCCCTCCAAACCAAGAGGGTCCTTCCTCTAAGAGAACTACTCATAGTGGTTAAGATTCTTGCAGGAATGGTAGTCACGTTCTACAGAGAGATGTGATTATGTAGTTAACTTGCTCATCTGCTACCTGTACCCTTCTGAGAAGGGAGAGAGGAAAAGCAGAGAGAGAGAGGGGTCAGTAAAGAGAACTGGCACTCTTTGGCCAGTGGTGGATGCATGAATTTCCTGTGAATCAGTATAGAAGTTAGCTTGAGACAACTCCCTAGGACACTTCTCAAGAGCGCTGCCTCAGGATGAGGAAGCCTCAGCAGCGTGAGACTGTGGAATGTAACTCTGCAAAGGATCTGAGAGTTCTCACATCAGGGAATTGTGCCATGGGTAGGTCTTTCCGTAGGGGCTCCAAAGGACTTATACAAGACTCCAGCAAATGCAGCTGGCATTTGGATGCTAGTGGCCAGTCAGTTTGAAGCTAAAGGCCAGTAATAGCCAATAGAGTACTGGTTAAGTAAGAGTCACTTGTATCTTTCCATGCTCCTTAATTCAGCGCCCTGGAGGGGTGAGGAGAAAAGTAGTTTTATACTTGTTTTCCAGTAGAACCCCAGCAGTCCATCCTCTGTGTTGCTTATGATTTAAGCAATATGCCCTAGTTTTCCAGCTTCCTCGGCAAGGACATATTACTACTTCTGGCCAATAAAACGCGAGGCCGTGGAAAGCGTGTGTACAGTTCTCCAGTCTCTGTGTACCTGCCATGGCCACTAAAGTAATGGGTATACAGAACAGAGCCTTGTATTGAGTCACCTTGGGCATGCAAAGTGAACAAGAATTAAACATGTAAACCTTCGAGACTGGAGCATTCTTTGTGACACCATAACCTCTCCTTCCCTGACTAATTCAGGCAGGGACACAGAAGTGGAATGCTCTCATGTTAGACATTTCCCTGGACATCTAGAGTTCATTTGATAAGTTAGGCTTTGAATTTAAGCAACCTGAGTTTTGAATCTGGTTTTGAATCTGAGCAACCTGAGTTCAGCTTTAGAGAAGAGGACTGCTCCAAGTGTAGGCCAGTGCCAATTCATGAACTACATATTACCTTTCCATGAGAAGATAAGTGCAGAATCAAAAATAAGCATTTTGGGCTGGGTGCTATGGCTCACACCTATAATCCCAGCACTTTGGGAGGCTGAGGCGGGAGGATCGATTGAGGCCAGGAGTTTGAGACCAGCCTAGGCAACATAATGAGACCTCATCTCTACGGAAAAATTTTAAAAATTAGCTGAGTGTGGTGGTGCATGCCTATAGTTTCAGCTACTTGAGAGGCTGAGGTGGGAGGATTGCTTGAGTCTGGGAGTTCCAGGCTAGAGTGAGCTATGATCACACCACTGAACTTTAGCCTGGGCAACAGAAGGAGACACCATACCAAAAAATAAAAGGTAAACATTTTGAAACTTTAATAGCAACTAGTCATTGCTTTGAAATTTTATTATGTTTCATCAAAAAATAGACAGCATTTTGAAACTTTTACAGCAACTGGTCGTTGCTATGATATTTTATTGTATTTTACAATAGTATTATTCTGCAATGGATTGTGAAAAACAAAAAGCCCCAGAACTGACCCTTTATCAGTGTAGTTTGTGGAGCACTACTTTATAGTATGTACATTCAAATCAGTCTTAGGAAGATACAAGAGTAATTAATTTTGGATTTTTTGTATTAATTTCATATATCCTGTTTCTAAGATTTATTGATCTTTCTTTTGAAGTGACACTAATATAATAACAATTATGGTGGTAAGAGAAAACATCAGATGTGAATTCCTTGTATTTTCTCCCCTTCACTCTCCAACTTGACTTCTCTTAGGTACTCTTTTACAAAGTTCTACTTCCTCAACTTTTATTTACTTCTCAACTGCCTGAAATCTGGCTTTTCTCCCCACCACTATTCTTCTAAATTTATTTTGCTAAAGTCATCAGTGATATTCTAAATGTCAAATCAGTTGACTTGTCCTCTTACTTGACTTATTTGAACTCCCTCTCCTGTCTGCCGCACAGCCTTCCTGGGATTTCTCCTTTACTTGCCTTCTAAAACTCCTCCTAGCCCTGGGGATTTACTCCCCAACAACTCTGTCTATTAAAAGCTATGTGTTAGTCATTTAGAGGGTAAAATTTTTGAAATTTAATTCATTAATGGATTTAATAAGTTATTGTGCATATTTTGTAAAGAATCCTATTATAATATAAATAAGCATTTTCTTAACCCATAAAAGAGAACCCAGAGAATGACGTAGTGGTGAGCTTACTGGTGTTGAGTTCCCTCAATAGAGGCCAAGTAGAGAACCTGACTTTCACACCAAGGTAGTAACAAGATGGCAGTCCCCCACCCCTACCTCACTTCATTTACCAGAGTGGTGTCAGAGGAGACCTGATAAAACACAACATTCAAATAAGATCTAAAATCTTATAGCATAATGTCAAAAATATCTAGGTTTCAATAGAAAATCACTCATCATACCAAGAACCAGGAAGATCTTAGATTTAATGAGAAAAGGCAACCAGTGGATACTGACATTAAGATGATACTGATGCTCAAAAGATCTGACAAAGATTTTAAAGTAGACATTATAAAAATGCGTCAGTGAGCAATTATGAATAAGCTTGAAACAAATGGAAAAAATGGACAACTTCCACACAGAAATGCAGTCCCAGCACAGATGTAAAAGATATAAAGAAGAACCAGATGGAAAGTTTAGAACTAAAAAAAAATACAATAACTGAAATAAAAAGCTTAACAGATGGTATCAGTAGCAGAATAAACAGGTCAAAGGAAAGAATCAGTGAACTTGAAGACAGAACAATAGAAATTACCCAATCTGAGCAACAGAAAGGAAATAGACGGAAAAAAAAAATGAACAGAGCCTTGGGGACATGTGGAACTATAAACGTTCCAACATTTATGTTTATGTTATTTAAGTCCCAGAAAGAGAAGAAAGGAGATGAGACTAAGAAGTTATTTAGAGAAATAGTAGCTGAAAATTTTCCACAATTAGCAAAAACATAAACCTGTAGATTCATGAAGTTGAATGAACTCCAATAGGATAAACCCAAAGAAGTCAACACTAAGACACATTGGAGTCAAACTTAAGAAAAGTAATGGCAGATAACCAGAGACAAACCCATAGAGGAAAAACAGTTAGAATGATAGAACAATTCTTATCAGAAATCTTAGAGGCCAGGGGAAGTGGCAGAATGTTTTTCGGGTGCCAGAAGAAGAGAACTGTATCAACCCAGAATTCAGTATTCAGCAAAAATTGAAATCAAGACATTCTGAGTTAAGGGAAAATTAAATAATTTGTCACCAGCAGACCTGCTCTAAAACAATGGCTAAGAGAAATGCTCTTAACAGAAAGGAAATGATAGAAGGAATTTTGGAGCATCAAAAAGGGAGGAAGAACATGGTAAGAGCAAAAATATGGGTAAATACAGTAGACTTTCCTATCACTAACATGTAAAAGCACTCAACCACACAAAAGGATTTAACTAACGTTTATTGAACAGTTCACCCAACGATAGCAGAATACATATTCTTTTCAAGCACTCACAGAACATTTATTGAGATAGACTGTATTCTGGGCCATAAAACAACCTCAACAAATTTAAAATAATTGAAATCATAATGAGGATGTTCTCTGACCGTAATGCAACCAAACCAGAAATGAATTAACAGAAAGAAGTCTGGAAAATCTCCAAACACTTGGAAATTAAACAACACGCTTTAAAATAATCCTTGAGTCACAGAGAAAGTCTCAAGGAAAGTGAAAAAATATACAACATATCAAAATTTGTGGAACTCAACTAAAGCAGTGCTGAAAGGCAACTTTCTAGCACTAAATGCTCTTTAGAAAACAGGGAAAATCACAAACCAATAATCTAAGTTTCCACCTGAAGAAACTAGAAATAGAAGAGCAAAGTAATAAAGAGCAACCAGAAGAGAGCACATAATAAAAGAGCAGAAATCAATGAAACTGAAAACAGTAAAACAACAGAGAAACAGAAAAATAGAGAAAAGCAATAAAACTAAGAGCTGATTCTTTGAAAAGATCGATAAAATCGAGACTTGTGGCAAAACCAATAGAAAAATAGAGAAAAAAACACAAATTACTAATATTGGGAAAAAACAGAGAATATCATGGTAGCGCCTGCAAATATTAAAAGGGAAATAAGGAAATCGTGTAAGCAACTCTACAGATATAAATTTGACAACTGAAATAATACAGACCAATTCCTTTAAGAGTAATGATTTGAATAATGCTGTAACTAATAAGAAAATTGAATTGATAATTAAGATTCTCCCCAAAAAATCTTCAGGCCTAGATGGTTTCACTGGAGAATTCTATCAAACATTTAAAGAGGAATTAACACCAGTTCTGCAATCTCTTCTAGGAAATTGAAGAGGAGGGGATACTTTCCAACTCATTCTGTGAAGCAAGTAGTACCCTGATACCAAAACCAGGGAAAGACATTACAAATGTCTGTCATTCATATATATATGTAATTTATTTATTTTTGAGATGGAGTCACATTCACTCTGTCACCCAGGCTGGAGTGCAATGGCACGATCTCACCTCACTACAGCCTCCAACTTCTGGGTTCAAGCGATTCTCCTGCCTCAGCCTCCTGAGTAGCTGGGATTACAGGCATGCACCATCACACCTGGCTAATTTTGGTGTTTTTTTGTAGAGATGGGGTTTCACCATGTTGGCCAGGCTGGTCTCAAACTCCTGACCTCAAGTAATCTGCCCACCTCAGCCTCCCAAAGTGTTGGGATTACAGGTGTGAGCCACCATGCCCGGCCATTACAAATGTCTTGTATATTTATATTATCATATATATAGGAAGTCCTTATTTAACATTGTCTATAGGGTTCTTGGAAACTGTGACTTTTAGAGAAACGATGTTTGAAGCAACCAATTTTTTTCTCATCAACAAAATGGCATTGAAGGAAATAATGTTATTTTAGCACCTGCTGTGTAAGTGGTTTCACTACACTACTTGTTACGGTACAGTTGTATTTGCTGAAGGATTTGAGGTAGCCTCTGCCCTTTAGTACAGTTAGCCAATGATCTGAATAAAGCTCTTAGGGGGTATGATATTGTCAGAATCATGTTAGAAAATCAGAAATTAGTATAAGCTAAAGTTAAAAGAATCTTAGAACCATGGAATGTTGGAACTGGAAAGGCTTTTTTGAAAAATATTCAGTCTAACTCTTACTTTACTGATGAAAAAAGTAATGTTTTGGGAGGCTTTTTGACTAACATGAGATCACACAACAGATTTATGACTGAGCCAAGAAGAGAACACATTTATCCTGGCTGTTAGTATATTGCTGTATAATAATCAGAGTCCTGTTGAAGTCACCAGGCTGAGAATTGTGCTAATTGAAGTAAATTGAGACTGCTGGATGACTGGTAATAAATGTGTCTCTCTGTTCAGTCTTTCCATATCAAAAGATTTGTCTTATTAAAATGTGTGACTTTATGAAGCTACAAATCTGATAATGCATGATGGCCTCCAACAGGACACCTTCAAGGATATGTATCTGTAGCAATTCACATATTGGACTCCAAGATCTCAATTTTTGCAGTTGATTGTCTTAGATCTTCTCATTCCTTCCTTGTGTCTCTTTTTATTGCAGATAGTGGAGCATTTTTCTTTTTTCTTAGAGTATAACTGTTGGAAATTGTGCTCAACAAGGTATCACAACACTAATGGTCTGCCTGTTTACTTGTCATAATGGCCTTAAATTTCTGAAATTGAATTTTTTGAATCTTTTGAGTAATGAACGGTGTCCTCTCCAGTGCTGTTTTAGGAATTAGTTCAAGGGCAGAAGAAAATAATCATTAAAACAATTGAAGATTCAGGCTATATATTAATGAGAAAAATTATAGCATCAGCCATTTGTTGAGCCTGATTCCATTCCAGGAGCTGTGCTAAACCCTGAATCTGGATATTACTTAATCCTTAAAACAACCCTTTTTAATAGGTATTACCACCATTTTAGAGATGAATAAACTGACACTTTGACAGGGTAAATAATATACCCAAGGTCACAGAATTAGTACATATACAGACAGTCCCCGACTTAGGATGACTTGACTTAGATTTTTTGACTTTACAGTGGTTCAAAAGTGATACATTCAGTAGAAAGCATTCTTCAAATTTTGATTTTTTTTTTCCCAGGCTAGTGATAAGTGGTGTGATATGCTCTTGAGATGCTGGGCAGCAGCAGTGAGCCACAGCCCCCAGTCATCTGTGAGATCATGTTGGTAAACAACCGATGTGCTACAGTGTACAGAACTGTGTTGCCAGTAATTTTTGGATATTGTATTTTGTTTTTCATAGCCCATCATTGTCTACAAAATGACCATTTTGATTTAAAATATTTTCAGTTTATGATTGGATTCATCAGGACATCCTGTCTCAAGTCAAGCAGCATCTTTATATCTCACAGAATTAATTAGGTAACTGATCTTCGGCCAACAACATGTACCCTAGAGGAAAAAAAATGTGTTTTTAATTTAGAAACAGAACCAAGCCTTTCAACATAATACTAAATTAATAGATAAATTTTCAAATGAAAAGACCTTATTGGATTTCTAAATTCACTGTCCTTGCCTGAACATCTCCACTACCTAGCACTGAGATACATACTTCCATAGTAGGCATCACCAGTATTTGCTGGCTACCCTGGCTATTGCCACTGTTAGTCAGAATCACCTCATGACAAAAGGGCTTGATATAAGGGATAATTGAGCATATTCTGAGTAATTGACAGAAATGACTTTTGGCTCCTCAGGCAGAAGCTATATATGTTTTAGAATTATATATTGTAGTTTGGGAAAAAAGTATCTAAACTAATTTTTATCCTGTCTGCTCTTCTCTGGTGACAAATAAAGTTGTCGCCAGAGTAAAAAGTAAAGTAAAAAACAAAAACAAACAAAAAACCCAGAAAACAGAACCCATAGGACTGAAAGGAACCTTATAGAAGTGATCAACAATTGAGGTGATCCAGTCCACTCATGTAGCAAAAGGAATATCCGGATTTTCCAAAAGACTTTCAAGGCTGGTTTTCAAAATTATCTTTCATAGAAAACCTTAAATAGCCAGCTATCTTTCTGCATCTGCATTCTGTCTGCATCTGCATTCGCCCATAAGTGTTTCATGCCCAATTTCTTGAAGACATATTTATATATAAAGCTAGATACATATTATAAAACAAAATGTCGCTAACATTCTGATAGGGTGCTCACAGGATTATTATGCTAAAACAAAAGTATTGACATTATTGAGAAACACCATCATCATTATGAAGATAAAACTAGGAAGTTTCTGAAGCATCAAATTGGCAGTTCATTGTTATAAAGTGGTGGAAGAAGCCCCAAGCTCCCGAGAGACTGTAATGAATCTTCTGCTTTTCCTTGGGAGCAAAGGGAGAAATATCTTTAATTTGGGAAGTGGGGGAAGACAAGTGTGTTTTCCACACTCTTGTGATTTAGGTATGTGTTCATTAAATTGAGTCAAATGTTGACTCATGGCAAAAAAAAAAAAAAAAAAAAAAAAAAAAGAGAGAGAAAGGAAGACGATAATGTAAAAGGAATCCGCTTAAACTTTGAGTTTTCCATATAGGATATCTGATTTAGACAGTTCTTTTTTAGATTTTAAGCTTCCTATAAAGTCTCATAAACAGAAGATTAAACAAAATAGGTAATATGGTGGTATTTCCCAAAAGCATGTTAAGGAAATACTAGTAGTACTTTACTTCTGTAAAGAGCTTTACCACCTACAGTCTTGGTACTCAAAGTGTGGCCCATGGATCAGTAGCATCTCATCTCCTGGGAGTTTATTAGAAATTCAGAATCTCCCTTGGCCCCACCTTAGACCTAGGAAATCACACTGTATGTTAACAGGGACCCCTGTGATTCTTATTCACAGTAAGTTCAGAGGAGCCTCTGTCTACAAAATACTTTTACATGCATCATCTCCCCCACCAATGTAGTGTGAACATAGGAGAAAGTGACATCAATCTTACCACATGCAGGAATCATTTCCCCTGAAGTGAAGAGAATAATGATAATGGTAGCAACTGCTGCCCTTTAAGTCCACGCTGTGTGCCAGGCACTCTACATAAGTATTCACCTCATCCTTACCACACCTCATGAGGAAGGTAATAGTAGCTCTACTTTACATTTGAGGAGAATGAAGTTCAAGAGGGTAAGTAACTTGCTTAAGATCACACAGCCATGAAATGCCAGAGCCAGGTTAGATCCCTCACCGCCAAGCTCCTGCTCTTTGCAAGTGTTTGAGAACATCTTGGAATGAGAAAGGGATTACAGAGGTGGATTTCAGCTGTGGCTGCATTTTGGCGTTACCTGGGGAGCATTACAAAAACACTGATGCCCACTCTCAGAGATTCTGATTTAATTGGTCTGGGATCTAGATCTGACATTGGGATTTTAAAAATCTTTCTCAGCAATCGCAATGTCTACCCCAAGGTTGAGAACTTCTGGTTTATGGACTGGCTAAACTTTAGTTTGCCCCTGTTAATGGGATTTCCATCGGGAACAGTTCATCTGCCTCAGTTCACTTATTGTATGGGTAAACTTTGAGATTGCTATCACTGGGAGTAGTGGCATAAGTACGTAAAGCATTTGGTGCGTTGTTACATGGAACAATCACATTGTGTTCAGAGAGAGAGATTGAATATGGCTGTCCAGATCTGGCTAAATGTCCAAGGCAGTTAGGCATCTTTGCAGTCTTTGTGAGCACAGTTCCCTGAACATGATGATTTCCTCAGTTGTCTTACTTCTTACACAGTCTGGCTCTCATTGTCAGGCACAACTTACTTAAAATCTTGTGTTAAGGTCTGTAAGTGGGTCTCAATGTTAGATAAATCTTGTAATATAAATTCCAGGCCAGGTGTGGTGCCTCACACCTGTAATCCCAGTACTTTGGGAGGCTGAGGTGGGCAGATTGCTTGAGCCCAGTAGTTTGAGACCAGCCTGGGCAACATGGTGAAACCCCATGTTTAATCAGGCGTGGTGGTATGTGCTTGTGGTCCCGGCTACTGGGGAGGCTGAGGTTAGGAGGGTCACTTGAACTTGGGAGGTGGTGGTTGCATTGAGCCGAGATTGAGCCACTGTACTCCAGCCTGGGTGACAGAATGAGACCCTGTCTCAAAAAAGAAAAAGATACCAAAGTTCTATCCTGCTCCATAATTTGGTGACAGGAGTCAGCTGTGTGCTTTACTTATTCATTTAATGCTTACCTTACCCTGTTTCTTAGGTGAGCAAATTGAAGTTTACAGAAATTAAGCAGGTTGCTAGAACTGTGATTCAACTCAAAATAATTCAAAACAACCCATGTTCTTTTCTCTTTACTGTTTTTTTTTTTTTTTTTTTTTTTTTTTTTTTTTTTTTTTTTTTTTTTGAGACAGAGTCTTGCTCTGTCGTCCAAGCTGGAGTATAATGGTGCAATCTTGGCTCACTGCAACCTCCGCCTCCTGGGTTCAAGCAATTCTCCTGTCTCAGCCTCCCAAGTAGCTGGGATTACAGGTGCCCATGACCACACCCGGCTAGGTTTTTGTAGTTTTAGTAGAGATGAGGTTTCACCATGTTTACCAGGCTAGTCTTGAACTCCTGACCTCAGGTGATCCACGCTCACGTTGGCTTCCCAAAGTGCTAGGATTACAGGCGTGAGCCACTGCGCCCGGCCTACTATACTTTCTAACAGGAAAGAGGGTCTAGCACTAAACAGCCAACCCTTGAAAATCAAATTAGTTCAACACAGACTTACAGAGGCTCTGATGTAAGCCAGGCTCTGAGCTAAGTTCCAGAGATCTAGAAATGAAGAAGGTGGCCAGGTGCAGTGGCTCATACCTGTAATTCCAACACTTTGGAAAGCTGAGGCAGGAGGATCACTTAAGCCCACGAGTTTGAGACCAGCCTGGGCAATATAATGAAACCCCGTCCCTGAAAAAAAATAAAAATAAAAATAAAAAATAATTAGCCAGGCATGGTGGTTTGAACCTGTAGTCCCAGCTACTTGGAGAGGGGCTGAGGCAGGAGGATCACTTGAATCTTGGAGATTGAGGCTGCAGTGAGCCATAATCACACCACTGCCCTCCAGCCTAAGTGACAGCCTATGGAAAGAAAATGTGGGGCACATATGTAATTTAAATTTTTCTAGTGGCTACATTTTAAAAGTTAAGTAAGTGTGAAATTAATTTTGATAATATATTTTATTAACCCAGTATATAAAAAGTATTATTTCACCATGTAATCAATATGAAAATTAATGACATTTTACATTCCTTTTCTCATACTAAGTATTGGAAATCCTATGTCTGTTTTACATTTCTGCACATCTCAGTTTGGACTAGCCACATTTCAAGTGCTCTGCTACCTTACTGGACAGTATTATCTACAGAAGCACTAAGAAAAGCACAACATCCTTATTGTTGAGAGGAGCAAGGATTAGGGGAGGTTGATTGGTTGTTGCTACCATTACATTGGAGTAAGTGTAATGCTATGTTCCCCGGGCTTTATCCCTGCACCCAGTGAAATCATGCCTTACACTTCTCAGAGACCCTTAGTTATAAATGTTCTCATATATCAAAGTTTTAGCGAAATGACTAAGATTCCAGTTCATGACAGCCTTTTTCTAGCCTAGCATACAGAAAAGCTACTTGTATCTCCAAGGCCCAGTCTTGTCTGTACCAGATATGTTTAATAGGGCCTGATTCTTCCTGTCTGTACCAGATATTTTTAATAGGGCCTGATTCTTCCTGTCTGTACTGGATATTTTTAATAGGGACTGACTTTGTAATGGTTATAGTTATATCAAACCTTTTAAGAATCAATCTAAACAATAAGTGTTTTGCCTTAATTTATTAAGATATTCTTAAAAATTGGAGCCTAGCACAGTGGCCTGGAATCCCAGCTACTGAGGAGGCTGAGGCAGGAGGATTGCTTGACCACAGGAGTTCAAGGCCAGCATGAGCAAGCTAAATCACAAATTGTGTTCCACAGAATTCTTCTTCCAGGACATGTGGATAAGGCTCTCATATCCCTGCAATCAAATGATTTGGAATGCTAGATTCCCCTCCAGGAAATTCATTCTGCATATTAGCATATGAAGGGCTCTGAGAAGTCCTATATTAACTTTGTTTAATCCAGTCTTTCATATTCACTTGACCATGAAAGACACATACTTCTCAAGACATCTGCAGTATTAACATCTTATGCGACACAGCTGCTCTGTGGAGAAAGGTTTGGAAAACACAGAACTAGAAGATCACTTCAGTTACTTTGCTGACCCTATATTTATATAATGACTGCCTTTCCCACTAGAAGAATAAGGCACAGGACTCCTTTTTCCATCTAAATCAACCGTGGGTATTAGAGAGTGGCTGTTCAGTCTAACAGACCTTGAGAATTGACATTTCTGTGGAAGTACAGTCTTTACAACTACTTAGACTAGAGTCAGTCTGTATTTAAGTGAACCATTGTAGAGAGCAGGATTGGAAGAATGAAGAGTGTGGATTAACTTAAAATACCATGAGATGGTGAAATTGCCGCCCAACACTGGATTATAAAACACTGGAAACTTGTAGTTCTCTGTGGCCAAGCCCAGCCATAGTTACATTTGTGATGAGTTTGATCAATCTGAGTGACATATCCAGGGTCCAGCCACAAAATTAAACAATTCTGTGGTTCGATTATTTTATTATATTAAGGAGAGGGACTCATCAATGGAGAAACCATGCAATGCTGCAGTAACTTATTTCATATCTATTTGGAGCACAGAGCCAAATTCATTCTCTCTCTTTCCTCCTCTCCAATCCTCTCTAGGACCAAAACATCCTCTCTTGTTTCATATGTTGTTTTTTTGCCTCAAGGGTACAGTGTCTTTCAGTAATAGAGAATACAGTAACTTTGCTGCTTTCTAATTTCCATTTTTTCCAGATCCTCTAAGGATTGTAGATGGGTATGTGCAGTTTCTAAGCCCCCAGTGTAGTATTTTTTTCACCTACTTTATGCAGATGCCTCATAAGAGAAAACTCATTCTTTTGTCTCTTTTCCAGTTTTTTATAATGAGCTATGCAACATTTTTTTTATTTAACAGATGAAGCATTACTGAATTACTTATGAACATATTTCTATGCTGAATAAATTTTATTAATGATTTTTAAAAATCACTGTTCAGCCAGTTGGCTTATTAATGATTGGTGATAATTCTTTTTTTCAAGCAGATCTTTATGAACTACTGCATATAAGAAGCACATCATAAAGGAAATATGAATCCTTTTGTTGTTAGCCTACACAATATTGATCTGTACTGTTTTGCGTTTCCAAAGTTAAAGGTGTAAAAGCATTCTTTGTTCTTTTGCCTTTGGCAGCATTGGTGGTAATTCCAGTGAGCTAATGGCTGGGGGTGTTGCATATTGTGTTTGGGACTCCATTTCTACACTTACTACCCTGAGTTGTGATTGGGTCTGCCTTGAGGTTGTGAGCAGGAAGCTGTGTTCATCATCTTTTATCCCTGATGCCCCCTGTGGTACTACAGTAAATGTTTGTTGAAAGAATGATAAAGGCACTTTTAGAAAATTAAGTCCAAGCCAACAGAGATTAATAAATTGAGGTATTTTTCACTCTGAAGGTCTCAGAGAACCTGATCCTAAGGAGCTAAGCTAAGAAACAGGTTCATACCAACAGTAGCCAGCTGTCTAATGTTGGGTAGGTTGTGACCCTTCTTTGTACTTCAATTCTCCATCTGGAAAATGAATGATTAGTAACTTTGCACCCCTCCAAGTAATACTGTAATGATAAAGGGGAGGCATGAGAGCATGGTGAGCTCTTTGGAGGAAAGATATATGTAACACTCAGTCATCATTGTCTTCACTATTATTTTTCTAGGGCATGTAATATATTCAGTTTATTCCTTGAAGAACACAGAAGAAAGCTAGCTGGAGTAGAGAGTTCATGTTGGTGAGACATGGAAAATGAGACTGGTTAGGCAGAGTGAGCCCAGTTTAGAATACATCTTTTCCAATTTGGGGAACCTATAGGACTTTGTCCTAAAAAATTACCTCTACCCTCTACCTCCACTCCAAGTTCTAAGAGCGTGAAGTGACAGCCTGAGACAACTGGAGACCCATGACTAGGTCTCAGGTGAGCTATCTAGAAATGGTTTATAAGTCACTGGATGTAGATAGTGTCTCCCTAAATCCTGCCTTCTCTACCTGTATCTTGCTTCCAGAAGCCTTGGTTTATTGCCCATATGTCATTTAGTGCTATTTGAGTGTACTGGTTAAGAGCCTGAACTATAGAATCAGAGTTTCTGGGCTTGCCCTTTCTAGATGTGTGACCTAGGGCAAGTTCTGTAGCATCTCTGACTCATCTGGAATAATAGGATAATTACAACATTTAACTCATACCCACTTGTGAGATTAAATTAACAGATGTAAAATGCCTAAAATAGTGCCCGGCACATAGGTTTCAATAATTTTAGCTATTAGAATGGTTATTATTATATACCAGGAATTGAGCTGAGCACTATATATATTATCATTCTGTCATCTAGCTATAGATCTGAGACAGGGATTTGGCTAGCACCCAGCCACTTGGAGAAGGGGGCCAAACTCCATTGGAGCACAAGCCACATACTTTGTTTTGGGTAAATATTGGGCCTAGATACGGCTTGCTTTCTTTGAGGTCCAACAGGAAAAAAAAAAGAAAAACAAACAACAACAACAACAATAAAAAACAGAGATAAATGAAAAATGCTACAGAATAAGGGAGAGGCAACAGTGATTCTCAGAAGACAAGCAGACCTTTAAAAATTCCTTACTGTAAGAATGAAGAGAAAATGTATAAAAGTTTGGCATCCTTAGTAGGATACAAAAGACATGAAATAGAAGTAAAAAAAATTTTTTTTTCTTTTTTTGGAGATGGAGTCTCATTCTGTCACCCAGGCTGGAGTGCAGTGGCATGATCTCAGCTTACTGAATCCTCTGCCTCCCGGGTTCAAGCAGTTCTCCTGCCTCAACCTCCCGAGTAGCTGGGACTACAGGCACATGCCGCCATGCCCGGCTAATTTATTGTATTTTAGTAGAGATGGGGTTTCACCATGTTGCCCAGGCTGGTCTCAAACTCCTGAGCTCAAGCAATCCATCTGCCTTGGCCTCCCAAAGTACTAGGATTACAGGCATAAGCCACTGCCCCCAGCCAGAAGTGAAAATCTTGAGAAAGCAGGTTGATATGGGAAAAGGGGGTTGAATAAAAAAGAAGGATGATAGAAGGAAGATTTTAAGGAACCTAAAATGTAAAATATACAGTAAAGGTAGAATTGAGAAGAACTGATACAGTGGGAGACTGGGCGTGGTGGCTCACGCCTATAATCCCAACATGTTAGGAGGCCGAAGCGGGCAGATCACCTGAGGTCAGGGGTTTGAGACCAGCCTGGCCAACATGGTGAAACCCCATTTCTACTAAAAAATAAAAAAATTAGCTGGGTGTAGTGGCTTACGCTTGTAGTCCCAGCTACTTGGGAGGCTGAGGCAGGAGAATCACTTGAACCCAGGAGGCAGAGGTTGCAGTGAGCCACAATCATGCAATTACACTCCAGCCTGGGCACCAGAGTGAGACTCCATCTCCAAAAAAAAAAAAAAAAAAAAAACTGATACAGCGGGAAACTGAATCAGTAGAATACAGAAGAAAAGAACAAAGAGAAGGAAAGGATGGGAAGCATTCATACTGGGCTTGAAAGTCTTCCGTTTCTCATCTTGCTCCGATATTTCAGTGGGCTGATGTGTTGTAAGATGGCTTTTGCTGCCAAGAGAAGTTTGGACCTGCTCTTTCCGCTGGCTGCCCTTCTTTGGCTCCTTTGTTAGTACCAGAAAATGTGTTTCTTTGTCTACATTCTTCATACTCCATTTCAATAAAATCACTTGTCCAGTGTAATACAACCAAAAGCCATAATTGGTGTGGTTCTGTCCCAGCACTTCCTAAGAATGGCTTAGGTGGTGAGAATATTATTAGAAAAGTTAATAAACTAAAACAACTTTTATTCTACAAAGCAGAGCTGTAGACAACAATATAGTGATCATTTTTATTACCTAGAAACTTTGAGAAAATGATTGTACACATCCCTTAAATCTATAACGAATGACCTAAATCTAAGCAAAGACCTAATGGCAAATAGTTGTCATCAAAGTCTTTTTTATTATTATCTGCCTTTAAGAACCTGGTCTTATTGTATTTGTGTTTTGAAATCAGTGCATATGATTTCAATAATATAAACAAAACAACCCATACCAAAACAAAATGAAACCACCACCACCAACAAAACCCAAAAAGATTGTCAGGAACTATTCTAAAATGTTAACAATGATTATCTTCAATCACTAGGTAAGATATATAGATAGGGCTTTTTTCTGTATTTTTAAATATTTTCTACATTGAATCTTTTGACTATAAGAAACAGAAAATCCGACTTATGATGGTTTAAATAAATAAGGGCTTATTTTTCTCACAAAACAATAATTGTGAGGCACCTGACATTGGTTCAGAGGTTTAAGAATAATAAGACCAATTTCTCTGCAGTCCTCTTGGCCTTTCTTATAGTCTCGCCTCTTATGCCTCATGGTCACAACGTTGCTGCTGAAGCTCCAAACCTCATGACTCGTTCAAATAAGTAAAAGGGAGCTGCTTCTGTATCCCTTTATCAAAAAAGTAGGCTGGGTGTGGTGGTTCACACCTGCAATCCCAGCACTTTGGGAGGCCAGGGACAGCAGATCACTTGAGGTCAGGAGTTCGAGAACAGCCTGGCCAACAGGGTGAAACCCAGTCTCTACTAAAAATACAAAAATTAGCTGGGCGTGGTGGTGTATTCCTGTAATCCCAGCTACTCAGGAGGCTGAGGCAGGAGAATTGCTTGAACCCGGGAGGCGGAGATTGCAGTGAGCCAAGATCGTGCCACTGTACTCCAGCCTGAGCAACAGAGCAAGACTCTGTCTCAAACAAAATAAACAAAACAAAACAAAAACAAAAGCTTACTCTAAAATCCCAGAAAAGTTCTGCTTTTGTCTGATTGATCACAGCAGTGTCACTTGACTAACCCTAGCTGTAAGAAAGGCTGGGAAGGTAAATACTTGGCTTTCTAGCCCCATAGGCAGAGGCAGGCAGGAGAGGAGGAGGAAGCTGAAAATGAATATTGGGTGCACCAGCCTTCACTGTCTGCCACAAGCATTGTTTTTTAATTTAGTATTTTCATAATAGAAATTTTTTAAATTTCAATTTTAATTCAATTTTGAATTTGCTGTACAATCTCAATAATGCAAAAACATGCACAACAACAACAACAAAAACTAAAAGAAGCAGTATAGTTGTCTGCTCTAGGTCTTGAGACTAGTGATATTCTGCCTTAGCGTCCCCAGTGGTTGCTGTAAGTGATCAGAAGGAGAAAAACTGGGTGGTTTCTTCATTTATATATGCATGGAAGAAGTGGTTGGCTGGAGATAAGCGTGTAGACAAGCAGGTCTGGCAGAATAGTCAGGCAAAGGAACTTACCCTTCCTGATGTATGTAGCAGGGTTGAGGTTCACTGTGAACCAACAAATGTCTTGGGAAGCCCAAGTTCAAGTGATTTTCACAGGTTTCTGTAATCCTGTGAGTCTACAGCTCAAATAAAGAGGTAAATGGGGTTTCAGATTTAAAGTGGATTATGAGAGCTTTCTAGGAAAACATGTTTAAATACCATCTCTGTGATGTGCATAAGTGAGCCAGCCTCAGGAGCCTCCAATTTCCTATGTAAGTTCCTCTCAAACAGAAACAGAAGAAAAACTGAAAGCAGTAAATTGATTCACAATTTTAATCCCATTTTGCTCTGAATTCAGTGTTTTTGAAATTGCCCTAACCAAAAGCCCATATACTAATAGAAAAATGAGCGGAATATGTGAATCACTTGTTTTGATAGCATTATGTTAATCTAGCTAGAACACTTCACACAATCAGAGAGTTTGAATTTTCAATCCAGTGTGAATTTTTAAAAGGAAACTTTCAGACCTGATTGCCTTGGGAACGCAGATTTCATAATTTGCTCTCCAGCCTTGCTAAAACATCCATCTGTCTTTGCAATTGAATTTGCAAGGTAAAATCATTTTAAAGGGCTGTTCTTTTGACCAGCTCTTCTGCTATTTCTCCCTTTTCCTATTCATTTTCAGGGCTTTCTTTTTATTTGGCAGACCATGCTGTCCTGTTATCCTCCCTGGGCTGAAGGCATTGATGCTGCTCTGGAGGATGGGCTTTGTCTCCACCCTAGGTTGCACAGTTGAGTTCTGTAGCAGTTACTGTCTCAGACTCTCAGAGAGGCAAAGTAACCCAGGGAAAAATTGTGCTGGGCTGAGAGGTGGTGGGTGTGAGTTCAGGTCCTAGCTCTGAATCTTAGCAATCACATGGCTTCTGTGAGTATCTTCAAAAGCAGACCCAGCCACCCTGCCTTTGTACTAGACTCGAATAAGATAATGAAGGTCCAGGGGCTTTGAAAGCAGATGAGAGCCCTAAAATGTTAAATTTAATTAAGCTCAACAATATAACATTTTTGAATTTTAGGGTATCTGAGGTATATCCAGGTAGACATATTCAGAAAGCCATTAGATTTATGAGACTACGGCTCAGGAGAGAACTCAGAGCTAGAATTGCCTATTTAGGAGTCACATGCTTGGTACTTTGTGCCATGTTATGAGATCACCAAAAGAGAATTTTATTATCATTATCATTATTATTATTATTGCTACTACTGGTTTTTATTAGGAAAGGTTCCCCTCTCCCTTATTAATAATCATTGTGAAATTAGAAGGAAGCACATACATGAGTGTCTTTTAATCTGTCTTCTTAATGCATTACATTTCACAGATAAACTGGTGAGGAGGATCAGTCAGTAAACGAGATTTTTAAAGTAAGGTTTTCAGTTTCTCAGTCTTTTGCTTAAATTATTGGATACCAGCCAAAAGACTTCCCAATTAATTAGCTTTGATGATTTATTTTAACAACTTCAGCTGGGTGACAGTATAAAAATGAAGTTGTTTCTTCAGATTATTAATTAGTAGTACCAGAGTATAAAATTACCTCAAAGCATTCAGTGTTACTCAATGTGGTGGTATTGTCGTTTTGGTGTGATGTCTTTTCATTGTGTAGGATTTTCCCACATGGTGAAGGTTGTGTAGTATCCCTGGTCCCGCCCACAACTTGCCAGTGTGGTCTCCCAGATATTTTGACAACCAAAATACCCCCACCACATTTGCAAAGGCCACGTCAGGGCACTTCCTACCCTACCTACACACTCTGGTACTCTTAAGGAAATGGGTTCCATCCCCATACAAGCAGAGCTTCACTATAATATTCTCAGAGCCCATAATTTTGCACTGTCCTTAGGTGAGGTGATCTGGTGTTAAGTTCCCTTTGATACTTACTTAGGAAATATGATGGCATCTAAGACTTACAGTGAGTTGTACTCTAGCAACAATAATGCTAGAGGGAGTGGCAGATTTTGTTAATTGTAATATTGAGGACTATGGTAATTGAAGCTGTTTGGAATAATACCAATGCCCTAGAAACTGTTTCATTTTATCTTCATAATAGCCTTCTGAGGTAGATGAAAACCTGAGGCCAGGAGAAGTATTAATAGTAACTTTCTTAAGAGAACATGACATGAAGTAGTAGAGCCGGGAATAGGGATCTTCTGATTCTGCTCACAGTGCCTTTCCACCATAAAGCACTGTCCCACATAACTGGCAATTCTGAATTATTAAATCTGGTAGAATAAGACCCATGAAACAAATTGTAGAGCTTAGGCAGCAATGTTGAGAAATGGCAGGCTCAGGGGATACACCAATTACCAAGGCAAAGTCAGCTGAGCATGCAACAGATATAAAATTTTTTTATTGCTTGCTTGTTTATAACTTGTTTCATTCAAAAAGGATTTATTTAACTTATAATAACAAATGATGATATAATAAAAATAGAAAATCAAGATCAAAGAGCCCAAACATGCAGCATATAAGGGCTAATATAGTTGTTATAGTAGAGTTTCATATTTAAGTCAGAGCTTCTTGGTGGCTGAAACAAAGCAAGAAATATAGTCATGTGTCATTTAACAATAGGGATACATTCTGAGATGCATCATTAGGAAATTTTTTCATTGCGTGAACATCAGAGTGCACTTACACAAACCTGGATGGGATAGCCTACTACACACCTAGGCTATGTGGTACATAGCTGACTGCTCCTAGGCTACAAACTTGTATAGGAGGGTACTGTACTGAAATGTTTAACACAATGATAAATATTTGTGTATCTAAACATAGAGAAGGTATGCTTTATGGTATTATAATCTGATGGAACCCCTGTTGTATCTACAGTCCATCATTGCCTGAGTGTCTGTCATTGACTATACATAATTCTTTTTTATTTTTTCTTTTGAGACGCGGTCTTGCTCTGTCACCCAGGCTGGAGTGCAGTGGTGTGATCTTGGCTCACTGCAACCTCCACCTCCTGGGTTCAGGTGATTCTCCCACCTCAGCCTCCTGAGTAACTGGGATTACAGGCGCATGTCACCATGCCTAGCTGATTCTTGTGTTTTTAGTAGAGATGGGGTTTCACCATGTTGGCCAGGTTGGTCTCAAACTCCTGACCTCAGGTGATCGGCCTGCCTTGGCCTCCCAAAGTGCTGGGATTACAGGTGTGAGCCACCACTCCCAGCCTATCATTCTTTTTTTAATTTAATTTTTTATTTTTATGGGTACATAGTAGGTGTATGTAATTATAGGTTACATGAGATATGTTGATAAAAGCATATAATGCGTAGCAATCACCATCAGGGTAAATGGGGTGCTTGTCCCCTCAAGTATTTATCCTTTGTGTTACAAATAATCCAATTATACTCTTTTAGTTATTTTTAAGTGTATGATTAAATTATTATTTGCTATAGTCACCTTGTTGTACTATCAACTACTAGATTTTATTCATTCTTTCTAACTATTTTTTTCATAATTGTTATTATCCAAAAGATGGAGCCTAGTATTCCTCAGGAAAAGGGTAGCTGAATTCTAAAAGAAATTTCTTAAGAGGGAATTTAAATAGGGGATTCTGGTGACAAAATGTATGGTATCAATAAAATTTTATAGCAAAGATTGTAATAGACTTCGGTGTGCTTTTTCTAACAGCAATCTTTAATCAAAAGCAAATTAACTAACCTGAGGGCACCATGATAACCCACAATTCTGTGTGGGTCCAAGGCAATTTGGTTCAAGTTTACAGGTTTTTGTGGTCTCACTAGATCCAGGGCTAGAATTTAGAGCATCAAGAGGCATGGATGGCTCAAAAGTTCCTTGGGAAACTTCTTTTAATAGACGTCTGTCTCACACGACTTTGTTAGAATATGGTTTGTAATTGTAGGCTGTGACAAGGGCTGGGAGGGTTTATTGGAGGGCACATCTATCAGGATGTGCTGGGTGCTAATAGAGTAACAGCCCATAAATCTTAGTGGCTTGATACAACAAAGTGTTATATTCATACAAAGCCTACCAGAGGTCCATGCAACCCTTAGGGGCAGCACAGTAATCTAGGCCTGCCATGGCTCCATCTTCCTATAGCTGTACCATCTGGAATACAATACGTACCTTCCGCAGTTGATGA
The DNA here is from genome assembly GCF_001698545.2 of Rhinopithecus bieti. NCBI lineage: Eukaryota > Metazoa > Chordata > Mammalia > Primates > Cercopithecidae > Rhinopithecus > Rhinopithecus bieti. The sequence continues at coordinate 2,461,680 of NW_016816945.1, forward strand.
GATGGAGGAAGAGAGAGCATGGAATACTGCACTTCAGCTCTTCAATGCTTCTCTCTGGAAGTAACACATCACTTCTTACTTTTCATTAGCTAAAGCAAGTCACTTGCCATGCCTAACTTCTCATGAGTAGGGAAATACATACCTGAATGTGGAAGAGAACCAGATAGCAGGGAGCATTAGTAAAGTCTACCACAGATGGGCAAGAAAGGTAATCCAAGCCAAGTGAATAGGATAGGCAGAAGAGGCAGGGTGGGATTGAGCAGAAGGGTGTATGGGGCTGCTCTGTGGCTGGCATAGGAAGGCTGAGTTGGGGCTGAATCGGAAAAGCCCATAAGTTCCACTTGACTACACTTTGTAGGCTAGAGGGACCCTCAGAAGCTGCTCCAAGGAGATGGTACTGGTTCAGCTTTCAGGGTCTTAGCTCAAGGGAGGAGCAGAAGCAGCTATCTCAGCATTTCAGTGATTCTACCCCATGCCTCTAAACAAATGTTTTTTTTCATACTGAAACTAACTCCTTGTAACATTCCCTGCATTGCTAACTTATGAGGCTGCCTCCCACCTCTTATTGTGATCCAGAATGAAAACCAGGCACACTCTGCCTTTTCCAAACAGTGACTAATGGCGGGGCTTGGCCAGGCAGGCCCAGCATATTTTTCACTATGCTCTGGGCTTCCCACCAAGTCTCTCCCAGTGGCCCGGCCATAGCCATTAGAGTTGACTGTGCCTAGCACTTCCTACCTCATCATCTATCACCAGCACCCCTCTCCAGCCACCTCCTTTTTAATAGGTTTAATTATTACTTCCCTTACTTCATGGCACAATTAATCTTCCCCACTGCCTCAGGATTTACAGCTGCACAGGCCCAGGGAATTTCTGAGCTATTCACCTGCAGTCTAAGTCTTTAACTATCCAAGGGAAGTGGGAAGGAGGGCTATGCATGAAGGCAGTGAATATTTGTGGGTTCCAGTGGGCTCCAGCTGGCTTCTTGTCACTGCTCATTCAGCCCAAGCCTTTGGGATGGTGGTGGGAGGGTACTGCAGAGGAACTGACTCTGCTCCCAGTCAGCATCAAGGGGAGTCTTGAGGGGTGGGGGTGAGCAATAGAACCTATTTTTCTGCATTTGGAGAAATAAATGTATAGCAAATAAATAATACATTTAGACTCTAAAATATAGTCTCTACAAAACTACTACATTTTATTTCCTCCAAAGTTGGTTTAAAAGGTAGGTGGCTTCCAATGGAGTATGCTTGCTTATAGGAGGCAGAGGTGGTACAGAGATTTCCCAGCCTTATAGCAGGCTCCTCAGAGTTGAAACAGAAGGGAAGGGCAATGGGGATCTGGGACAGAAGTGCCACTGAACTCTCAATGTCGCTGAAGACATCCTAAACTGCTGTTGAAGCAAAAAAAGATAACAGGCTCGTAACTTCACTTATCCTTCAAGGAACAGGCAGAGCCTGGTGGGTTTAGTAGAAAAAGGAGGCAGATGTAATTAAGTTAAAGGATGGCAGAATAGATGTGCGATGGCCCAAGAGTTCTCCAGAGGTGACGCCCACACAGATTACATCTGCTTCCTCCTACTACATTTCTTAATCTTTTAGGATTTTCTTGTATCTAATGTATACTTCTCTGCTCTCTAGATACAGATTTAGCTAGGGCATCAATCTGTTCATATGCAGCTGCTAAGAGCTTGGTTTGCCACAGCAGTATACTAGTGTTAATAAAGAAGAAATTGGCACATGATGCAAATATTTGTGTGTGTGGTGAGAGAAAAGAAATGGGCACAGAATCATGTCTGTCTTTCATTGGAAGACATTTCCAGATGAGGGGAGAAGGTAAAAGAGTGTGGACTAAGCTGGGTATGGTGGTGTGTGCCTATAGTCCCAGCTACTTGGGAGACTGAGGTGGGAGGATCGCTTGAGCCCAGGAGGTCAAGGCTGTAATGAGCTGTGATTGTGCCACTGGACTTCAGCCCGGATCACAGACTGGAGTACAAGACTCTGTCTCTTCCCCCACTGGCTGCTCTGAAAAGCCATCTTTGCATTGTTCCTCGTCCGCCTCCTTGCTCGCCGCAGCCGCCTCCGCCGCGCGCCTCCTCCGCCGCCGCGGACTCCGGCAGCTTTATCGCCAGAGTCCCTGAACTCTCGCTTTCTTTTAAATCCCCTTCATCGGATCACCGGCGTGCCCCACCATGTCAGACGCAGCCGTAGACACCAGCTCCGAAATCACCACCAAGGACTTAAAGGAGAAGAAGGAAGTTGTGGAAGAGGCAGAAAATGGAAGAGACGCCCCTGCTAACGGGAATGCTAATGAGGAAAACGGGGAGCAAGAGGCTGACAATGAGGTAGACGAAGAAGAGGAAGAAGGTGGGGAGGAAGAGGAAGAGGAGGAAGAAGGTGATGGTGAGGAAGAGGATGGAGATGAAGATGAGGAAGCTGAGTCAGCTACGGGCAAGCGGGCAGCTGAAGATGATGAGGATGACGATGTTGATACCAAGAAGCAGAAGACCGACGAGGATGACTAGACAGCAAAAAAGGAAAAGTTAAACTAAAAAAAAAGGCCGCCGTGACCTATTCACCCTCCACTTCCCGTCTCAGAATCTAAACGTGGTCACCTTCGAGTAGAGAGGCCCGCCCGCCCACCGTGGGCAGTGCCACCCGCAGATGACACGCGCTCTCCACCACCCAACCCAAACCATGAGAATTTGCAACAGGGGAGGAAAAAAGAACCAAAACTTCCAAGGCCCTGCTTTTTTTCTTAAAAGTACTTTAAAAAGGAAATTTGTTTGTATTTTTTATTTACATTTTATATTTTTGTACATATTGTTAGGGTCAGCCATTTTTAATGATCTCGGATGACCAAACCAGCCTTCGGAGCGTTCTCTGTCCTACTTCTGACTTTACTTGTGGTGTGACCATGTTCATTATAATCTCAAAGGAGAAAAAAAACCTTGTAAAAAAAGCAAAACGACAACAGAAAACAATCTTATTCCGAGCATTCCAGTAACTTTTTTGTGTATGTACTTAGCTGTACTATAAGTAGTTGGTTTGTATGAGATGGTTAAAAGGCCAAAGATAAAAGGTTTCTTTTTTTTCCTTTTTTGTCTATGAAGTTGCTGTTTATTTTTTTTTGGCCTGTTTGATGTATGTGTGAAACAATGTTGTCCAACAATAAACAGGAATTTTATTTTGCTGAGTTGTTCTAAAAAAAAAAAGAAAAAAAAGAAAGAAAAAGCATGGAGCATGGACTTCTGAGTTAGAAAAACCTGAGTGTTAGTACTAATCCTGCCACTTAGAGCCGTGTGGGCCTGAGTAAGCTCTTGAACCTTTTAGGGCTCTGAGACCACAGTATCAACCTTGTTTTGGGGCATGAATGAGATCATGGAGTAGAGAGCCAGGCACAGAGAGGTTCTCAAGAAAAGCTTACCTATCAGGAAGTTGCTTGTAGCTGAAGTCAAGTGATACATATTTTTGGAATTACCTGCATTTAAAAATATCTGTATTGACCTGGCACGTTGGCTTACCCCTACAATTCCAGGGCTTTAGGAGGCCAAGGCAGGAAGATAACTTGAGCCCAAGAGTTTGAGACTAGCCTGGGCAACATAGTGAGATCCCATGTCTACAAAAATTAATTAATTAAAAATTAGCCAGACACAGTGGTGCACAGCTGTAGTCCCAGCTACATGGGATGCTGAGGCAAGAGGATCTCTTAAGCCTGGGCGATTGAGGCTGCAGTGAGCCATGATCATGCCACTGCACTTCAGCCTAGGTGACAGAACGAGACCCTGTCTCAAAAAAAAAAAAAAAAAAAAAAAATCTATACCTTTGCTGTCCATCACTGGCAAAAGTAATGGAGATTTGTCTCCAGGTGCATATTAATAAATAGTCATCTGCAAGTGTGTTAGATAAGACATCCATTTGGTTACACTTCTAACACAGAGCACTTTGCTCTCATGCCTTTGATTCTAGCCATCTGTTTACTAACCAGGTCTGTCACCTCCTCCTTACTCTCAGCTTTGCAGTATTTTAAGTACAATGTAGAAGAACTTATATGTGAAAACTTGAGAAGGAGAGGGTTCAGGGAGCCTAAAGATATCTAGGGTTGGAATTATGGGTCCTGTGGAAAACCTGGGACCACTTCTCCCAATGAGGAGGAGGATTGGGAGGAACAGTTGGGAGTACACAGCACTTTTTCTGTGAAGCAGGTTTTCTCAGCCATTTTAGCCATTTATCAGCCATTTGGCTCTTTGATAGACAAAATATCAACCTATCCTTTAAGATCATTTGAAATGAAATCAAGGTAATAGGACAAAGTGCTATGTAGTTTTCAATCTCTACATGTTCTTCTCCCAGCCTGGAAAAGGATGTGGAGGCTGGTATAGCTACAGAGGCTGGTGACCAACCCAATTTCTTTCTACTGTGGTCCCAGAGACAGAAAAGTGGACTTAAACATCCACATCAGGACTTAATTGCAAGGAACAGTTTCCTGATCAGAAAAGGTTATAGAAGAATATATGCAGTGCAAACTTTTATGTATACCTTTATTATTTAATTTTCCATTATTGAAATGTTCATGAACCACACAGGTAGAGAAAATGGTATAATGAACTCCCACATACTCATAACTCAGTTATCAACATTTTGCTAATCTTGTTTCATCTGTTTTCATAAACACACAATTTTTTGTTTTTTGAGGTGGAGTCTCACACTCTGTTGCCCAGGCTGGAGTGCAGTGGCACGATCTCCACTCACTGCAAGCTCTGCCCCCCGGGTTCATGCCATTCTCCTGCCTCCCAACGCCTCCCGAGTAGCTGGGCTACAGGTGCCCGCCACCATGCCCAGCTAATTTTTTTGTAATTTTAGTAGAGACAGGGTCTCACCGTGTTCGCCAGGATGGTCTCAATCTCCTGACCTCGTGATCTGCCTGCCTTGGCTTCCCAAAGTGCTGGGATTACAAGCGTGAGCCACTGCGCCCGGCCCACACACACAATTTTTAAAGCAAATCATAGACACCATGTTGTTTCATGTGTAAATGCTTCTATAAATATTTCTCTCTCTTTTTTTTTTGTTTTGTTTTGTTTTGTTTTGAGACGGAGTCTCGCTCTGTCGCCCAGGCTGGAGTGCAGTGGCCGGATCTCAGCTCACTGCAAGCTCCGCCTCCCGGGTTTACGCCATTCTCCTGCCTCAGCCTCCCAAGTAGCTGGGACTACAGGCGCCCGCCACCTCGCCTGGCTAGTTTTTTTGTTTGTTTGTTTGTTTGTTTTTTGTATTTTTTAGTAGAGACGGGGTTTCGCCGTGTTAGCTAGGTTGGTCTCGATCTCCTGACCTCGCGATCCACCCGTCTCGGCCTCCCAAAGTGCTGGGATTACAGGCTTGAGCCACCGCACCCGACCTCTATAAATATTTCTAACGGAAGAGAACTTTATAAAGCATAGCCACTGTCCTATGTCACACCTAGCAAGACTAATAGGAGTTACTTCATGTCTCCAGCTTGTCCTGAAAGCAGATGGGCTGGTCCTGCTGAGGGCAGTGGGTCTGAGAGTCCTTGCCTCAGTTCTGCCACTAACTCACTTCCTCCCACTAGGCCCTGGTCATATCATTCAGAAAGTGAATCCGTGGGAGGGCCTTTTCCAGTTCCCAAATTTTATGTTGCCTCTGGAAATAGATGGTGATTTAAGTAGGATGGAGCAGAAAACAATTTGTTTGAAAGTAGAGGAAAACAATAGATCAACTCTTAAAGCCCCATTTGGGTTGTGCACTATTGATAATCATGACTGTAATGCTTTCAGTACACGAGAAGACTACTTCCATTGTTTGTGGCAGTACACCGAGGCCCCTACCTCCACAAAATTATTAAGAGAAAAGACAGCCGGAACTGCATTCTATGTTTAATAGTTTTTCTGCTTGGCTTGTGCAGTTCACACCTCCCTTAGTCTTTGCTGGTAATGGCTAATAAAAGCAAAATGTATTGAGCACTTACTATGTCTGAGGCACTTAGGCCAGCCTCTGCTGAGCGTGATCACATTGGCCCTCACAACAGCCCTTTGAAGTAGGTATTATTATTCCCATGGCAGTGACCATTCTTGACCCATAGGTGGAGACCTGCTGTGACGATGTATAAATTCATAACGATGTGTCCTTCCTTCACACACCCTCGTGAGAACTCGGCTTTGTGAGGATCTTCTGCCCCACTAATCTTCATTTAATTCCCCTCCCTGCAGCACGTTGTCACCTAGCACGCCCCTGCTGACAGACCCTCTGTAAGTCTTCATCTGAATGACGGCCCTGGAAAATCAAGCTGTGGTCTCGAAAGGGAAGGAGGATCTGCAGATTATCTCCTCAGCATGTGCAGTCACTCTGCTGGCAGCTCTTGGGCCGCTTTTATGTTGCCTCAACAAAGAGAAAGGCTGCCAAGAGTGTGTCATGTTCCATTCAGAATTCCCCATGCTGGCAGTGGCTGGAACAGTAGAGACACAGGGAGAATGAATAATTCCCAGCTCAGCCCCATCCATCTCTTCTTACTCTTGTCTGTGTGAGGAAGCCTTTGAGAGTCTTCTTATGATTCTTTATAGGCCCTTGGAAAAGTAAGGTAAGGAGGACAGGAGGAGAACAGGAGAGTGCATAGGGAAGCTGGCTGGAGATCAGATCATTTTGCCATAACCAGCAGGCAATTTCTTTCACAAATCATTGAACCCTCGGTAGCCATTATCATCCCAACTGCTCCCTATTAACTAGCCCAGACTCTTAAGGTCGTGAGAGTCAGAGAAATAGAATTCCTTTCCTTTTTCTCACTCTCTAAATACTGGTCATACTATGTTTAGATACCATGTTTTAGTTTACAAAGTATATTGATATATACTGTTATGTTTCTCATGCCATGTCTTTGAAATGATTATAATCTGACCTTATAAGTGAGAAAACAAAAATTGCCAAAATATTTTCTATTTAAGAAAATAACAAAGGCTCAGAGGTATTGAGTGTCTCAAAGACACTCAGCTGAATGAGGTGGGAGCCAGGCTTGTAAACAGGACTTCTGGCTTAGAGTCCTGTGCCTTTTCTATTATATTGTACCTTTCTGATGTTTAGCCAGTTTCCTGTAGGATGAGGTAAGTCCCATCCTGCAGGAGAGTGGGGAGCTTCCAAGGAGACCTGTCTTTGGTGGTGATGGGCCAAGCTTCCTCCAATTGCCTGCTAGGTCTCTCGCCACTTGCTTCCTCTTACCATCATCTTAGCAAACAATAAGTGATTATATTGGCTTAAGAAAATCATTGCAATAAAATCCAAAAGCTGTGAGGGAAAAAAAAATGTCACTGCAAAGGCATCATTGTGGGAGAAAGTGCTCCAAGGGAGATTCCGGCACTCCTACTGCCCTCCCTAACTCTGGCTCTGTTCATAATTATTGACTCATGGCTGGACAGATATTTTGACCCTAATTGAAAAAATACAGAAACTGAGGAGAGAGGAAGTAAATAAGGAGTAGGGAGAAATGTGGGAAAAAAAGTTCTTCTGAGGATATCTGGAAATTCGAAATGTGAAATTTTTCTCTTTAGATAAAAGTGGTTTAGGACTACATGTTAAATTAGGTCTTTAGAACTGAAACATTTCTGTCACTAATAATTTTTCAGCATTAAAAGGGTTCTAGGTGATGCTAAGGTATTATTTCCTCTCGGGAAGCTTAGATTTTCTAACCTTGAGACAGATTTGGAAAAGCTCTGATCCTTCCAGCAAGGATCCTGGTGACATCTCTAACCCAGGGAAGTGACCAGACCCAGTCCCCAGGAATGTTACTTTCTTATTGGATTGGAGTCCAAAATACTGTTTTAAACCAAGGGTTATATGTTTATCATAAAACAAAATTAAAATACATATAAGTAAAAGCAAAAAAAAAAAAAAAAACTCTTAAAATTCTACCACCCAAATATTACTGCTCTTAACCTTTAAATACATTTTATGCTATATGTGTTTAAATGTAAACATGTATGCCTATACACAGTGCTACTAAAGCATGCATTAAAATGTACTGTTTTGTGATCATATATCCTCTTAATATATTGTAAATTTCTTCCTATGTCAATAAACTTCACTTTTTTTTTTTTTTTTTTTTTTTTTAAGACAGGGTCTCACTCTGTCACCAAGGCTGGAGAGCAGTGGTGTGATCATGGCCTACTGCAGCCTTGAACTTCTGAGCCCAAGTGATCCTCCTACCTCAGCCTCCGAAGTAGCTGGGACTACAGGCTCACACCACCATGCCCAGCTAATTTTTTAATTTTTGGTAGAGACAGGGTCTTGCTATGTTACTCAAGTTTGTCTTGAACTCCTAAGCTCAAGCGATTCTCTTGTCTCAGCCTTCCAAAGTGCCGGGTTATAGGTGTGAGCCACCACACCCAGCCCCTCACCATTTTTACTGTCACCATGTTTATTCCATTGTATAAATGTACCATGATTTTTTTAGTTATTTTTAAATTATGAAATATTTTACTCATATAAAAATATACAGAAGAATTACTATGGCTTATTTAATTTCCAGCACCTCAAGAATCTCCTTTCCTGGAAGGGAATAATTTCAATAACTAATATTGCAGTTTCACTCTGTAGTTTTACAGTGCTCTTGCACATACATTATTTCGTTTGATCCTCACTATCACCTCCTAAGGTTGGTGTTATGTTCATTATTTTTCTCATTATATAGATGAACTATGTAAAACTCAAAAAGACTAAATGATTTACCCTAAGTCCAGTTAAGTCAAAGAGATGGCTGGGTCCTAGGACTAGATGTGACTCTTGTGGCAGGGCAGATCTCCACAGCATGCAAGGGAGGAGTCAGGACCAGCAGAGTAGCCCCCACAGACTCACCCTGCACTGCACCCCCAGCTCCTGCCCTGCCCTGACTTCAGCCTTGATCATGCGTACTTCTGCCTTTTGACCCAGTGTGCTCTCTGGGGGCAGAGACTTCTGTCTTCATTCTTCTCTCTACCCCTGCTGCCCACCACAAGTTCTGATACAATAAATGCCCAGCTAACGTCTGCTGGATAAGTGAATGAATGAATAAAGAGTGTCAGAGAGATACACAAATTGTAGAGGCTAGGTGTTCACAGCTTTCTTGCTTAAAGCCTCTATTTTTAATTTCAGACATTTTAACAGAACACATCTTTGCATTTTGACTTTTGGGGCTTCTGTAGATTTTGGTCACCACTGGAAAGCTCACACACTGATGCATGGAAAAGCATGTTCAAAACCAAAGGCAAGGAGAAACCTGTTTGCATGCTAGCTTCTTTCCACCTTTTCTAGTGGTGGCCCTCACTCTAGCCCAAACTGGAATGGACCAAGCTCTCCTTAAAGCCACCTCCCAAGTTACCATTATGTTATCCCTCATTTGAAACTACTTTATATTTATGATATGTTTGATATAACTCATTTTTAACTGCTTGTTAATACCTTAGCTTAGCAGCTATAATATGGTTCATGAGATTTGTTTGGAGCACTGTTATTGTTGATTATAAAAGCAGTATAGCAGAATTATAAGAGCTTTTAGAACAAAAATTACTGAAATTCCACTACCTAACAAGGCAACTATTTTTCTTTTTGTATAACCCCATCAAGAGTTTGTCCATGCATATGGACGTACTTATTTTCCTAGTTATTATCATGGGAGCATGCAGCATTTTTTCCTGATTTTTCCAGTTAATATGATTACAAGAACATTGTTTCCCTGTTTTTCAGTATAGACTTTATAATTATCTTTTTAACGACTGCATAATCCTCTATTGAGTTGATATACCAAAATGTACTTATACAATCCCCCAGTGTTTCACATTTAAGATGTTTCTGATTTTCCAGTAGTCTATAGTGCCACACTGAAGGTTGTTATGTGTATTGTTATGCAATCTTCTGTGTTTGTCAGATTATTTTCTTAGGATACTTTCCCTTGAATAAGATTGTTGGGTCAGAGTAGGAGTGCATTTGTGGTTCTTGCCAGGCTGCTTGTGCAAAAAGGTTGTTCCAGTTTATGTCCCCAGCAGTTGGTATGTTTACCAATTTTAGGACAATCTCATTTTTTGTTTGCTCATTTAGCCGAAGTAAAATGGTACTTCAGGGTTGCTTTATTTTTGCATTTCATTGATTATTAAAGGAAATTAGCATTTTCCTGTGTGGTTACTCTTTGTATTTCTTTGGATGTGAGTTATCTGCTAACATTTACAGGTCTTTGCCTATTTTAGTAAATTGGGATCTTCATTTTTAAAAAATCAAACCAAGTAAACTCTTCACACACAGTGGCTATTGAACTTTTTCAGTTATGTTTAATATATTTTCCAGTATTGTTTTGCCTTTTCATTTTAGATATGTATTTGTAGTACAAACATTCTTATTTTTGTAATAAAATCTGTAAATGTTTTTTTCTGTTGCTTTGAAACTTAAGCTATCCTCCCTCTGGAGAGCTAATAAATATTTAATTCTACCTTCTGTTATTTTAAATTCTTTAATTCATCTGGATTGCATTTTACTATAAATTGAGATGCAAATTACATTTCTTTCTACATTGCAAATCAGTTATTTCAGTCTTAGTCTGTTCTTTTATTCTCTTTCTCAGGAATCATACACCAGATGAAAGGTGATTATGACACTGCGCTGAAACTCCACAAGACCCACCTGTGCATCGCCCAGGAGCTGAGTGATTATGCTGCCCAGGGCCGTGCCTATGGGAATATGGGCAATGCCTACAACGCCCTGGGCATGTACGACCAGGCGGTCAAATACCATCGGCAGGAGCTGCAGATCTCCATGGAAGTGAATGACCGAGCCTCACAGGCTTCCACACATGGGAACCTTGCCGTGGCCTATCAGGCCCTGGGTGCCCATGACCGGGCCCTGCAACACTATCAGAACCACTTGAACATTGCCCGGGAGCTACGAGACATCCAGAGCGAGGCCCGGGCCCTCAGCAACCTGGGCAATTTCCACTGCTCTCGGGGAGAGTATGTCCAGGCTGCCCCCTATTATGAACAGTACCTCCGGCTTGCTCCCGACCTTCAAGACATGGAAGGAGAAGGGAAGGTCTGCCACAATCTTGGCTATGCCCATTACTGCCTTGGAAATTATCAGGAGGCAGTGAAGTACTACGAACAGGATCTGGCACTAGCCAAAGACCTTCATGACAAGTTGAGCCAAGCAAAAGCCTACTGCAACTTGGGCCTAGCATTCAAGGCTCTGCTGAATTTCAGTAAAGCTGAAGAGTGTCAGAAGTACCTACTGTCCCTAGCCCAGTCTCTGAATAATTCCCAGGCTAAATTTCGAGCCCTAGGGAACCTGGGCGATATATTCATCTGTAAAAAAGATATAAATGGTGCAATAAAATTCTACGAGCAGCAGCTGGGCTTAGCTCACCAGGTAAAGGACAGAAGATTAGAAGCCAGTGCATATGCAGCCCTGGGCACTGCATACCGAATGATCCAGAAGTATGACAAGGCCCTGGGTTATCACACACAGGAACTGGAGGTGTATCAGGAGCTGAGCGACTTGCCAGGGGAGTGCAGAGCTCATGGGCACCTGGCTGCTGTCTACATGGCCCTTGGGAAATACACAATGGCATTCAAGTGTTATGAAGAGCAACTGGATCTAGGGCAAAAGCTGAAGGATCCAAGTCTGGAAGCCCAGGTCTATGGCAACATGGGCATCACAAAGATGAACATGAATGTGATGGAAGAAGCCATTGGTTACTTTGAGCAGCAATTGGCCATGCTGCAGCAGCTAAGTGGAAATGAGTCTGTGCTCGACAGGGGCCGGGCCTATGGCAACCTGGGGGATTGCTACGAAGCCCTGGGTGACTATGAGGAAGCTATCAAATACTATGAACAATATTTATCTGTGGCACAGAGTCTGAATCGCATGCAAGACCAAGCCAAGGCTTACCGGGGCCTGGGAAATGGACACAGGTAAAAATGACCAAGGACAATTGTGGTTTATAGCTCTGCAAAAAAGAGCATTTGTGCCAGTAATGGCAACTTCATGTCTGCATGGCAGTTTGTTAACTGCAAACATTTTCTTACATATCTCATCTGATTCCTCCAATAACTATTTGAATTAAGTAGTTGATGTTGTTACCCTTATGCTATGGATGAAGAAACTAAAGCCCAGAGAAGTTGAGTTAATGCCTAATATTATGCAGCTTAAAAGGGACAGCTGAGAGTTGAACCCAGGGCTCTGTGACTCCAAATGCAGTGCCTTTTGACTACATTAGAATGAGAAGGATAATAGGGATTGGGAAGGTGAATGAATCACTTTCCCTGATCTTTTCTGAATACCTCCCACATTATATGAATGTGTTTATTAATACAACATCTGCATCTAACAATTATTTAGACCCCATTGTGTTGCTTCTCAGAAAAGCCACCTGATAATAGGAGAATGCATAAATATACTATGTTGCATGCATCATCTGTGCAAGGTCCCTTGCACAGATATCTTAATAGTTATAGCAGTTTTGCATTACTCTACATCTGTTATCATCTGCTGTGGGATGTGGGATTTATTATCACCAGAATCGGAGGCTCAGGGAACTAATTCACGTGCCCCACACAAATGGTTTGGTCATGCTCTTTCCACTCTTATCGTGTCTTCTCTTAGCAGCACAAAAAGACACACTGTTGGTCAAGGTGATACTTTCTCCTAAATGTGGGGAACCCAAGAAGGTGCCTGTGTCTGCAGAATATATGGCCCCACCAGAGAGGCAGGAGATTAGGGCTCCTGGAGTGGAGGAAGGGCAAGGGTCAAACTAAATCTTCACCCACAGAGTGCTCTGAGAAGCTCAGGGTGAAAGATTTACAGCCACTGTAAAGTGATTTCAAAAACATAGTCTAAGCAGTAGTGGAAATTGGGAGGCCTGAAGAACCAAACAGTTCACTTGCTATCATTGTGCCTATTAATATATTTTATGTTTCCTCTGGGGTGTATATCCCATTGAATCTCAAGCTCTTGGGAAGGTCACTAAGGGATGACTTTTGAATTGCTTTCCAGATTATGAAATTCCTCTGCATCTCACTCTAAGGGCACATGATAGATTTTAGCTAGAAGAGGAGTTAAGAGCTTCTATAGTAAGTGACAGTGACAAATGCTTTTCATTTTCTCAGGGGCTTTAGCATGTCTGCACCTGCACGAAATAATATCATTGCTTTTCTGTCTACATCCCCACAGGGCAATGGGGAGCTTGCAGCAAGCCCTTGTATGCTTTGAAAAGAGGCTCGTGGTTGCCCATGAGCTCGGGGAGGCCTTCAATAAAGCCCAGGCCTATGGAGAACTGGGAAGTCTGCACAGCCAATTAGGGAATTACGAACAAGCCATTTCCTGCCTTGAACGCCAGCTGAACATTGCTAGAGATATGAAAGACCGAGCCCTGGAGAGTGACGCAGCCTGTGGCCTGGGGGGCGTTTACCAGCAGATGGGGGAGTATGACACAGCCCTGCAGTACCACCAGCTTGATCTACAGATAGCAGAGGAAACCAACAACCCCACATGCCAGGGCCGAGCCTATGGGAACCTGGGCCTGACTTATGAATCCCTGGGCACCTTCGAGAGGGCTGTGGTCTATCAAGAACAGCACTTGAGCATTGCTGCACAGATGAATGACTTGGCGGCCAAGACGGTATCATATAGTAGCCTTGGAAGGACCCATCATGCCTTGCAGAACTATTCCCAAGCAGTCATGTACTTACAGGAAGGTAGGTGAAAAGGCCCATTGTGTTCTCTTGGCCTACTTGAAATCAAGTTCAGAGTCAGAACTCAAGACTCAGAGGGAAGTATGCACAGTTTGAGTGGCCACTTCTGTGTGGAATAACGGTCTCAGAGGCCACATTGTCAGTTCAACTCCAGAATCACAGAATCCCCACCAGGTGTCCCTTGATAGTACTAAGGTGTTTCATTGTCCATAGCACCTTGCCCTGCTCTCTCAGACCCAGATTGTCTTACTCTCTCAGTGACAGCATCTACTGCTCACCAGCTGCCCAAGGAGCTGATACCCTCCTTGCTTTTCAGAACCCTCTGTGGAATGAGCAACATGTTCTCACACAGATGAATCAAGTAAGATGTAATCCTAAAAAATTGTAAGGGTTTCAATCAGAAGAAAATGTCCATCTGCTCCAAGCTCTGTTGTCCCTCTAGAGAATATCTAAACTAACCATATTAAAACTTTATAGAAGTCAGTTCTGACATGGCAGCTGAGGTCTAATCCAGAAGTCTCAGTCCGAGGGGCACTCAAGCAGTAAACCAGGCTTCCTTCCCAGCATTTGTCACCTACAGTGCTTGGGCTGGTGCCACAGTAGGGTCTTGTTCCAGGCAGGCCTAGAAACTGAAGGCTGCACGGTTTCACCTTGGATCCTTCCTTCCTCCGAAAGCAGAAGTTCCACAGCAATGTGTTTGCCCTCCACCTCTTTACATTGAGATGGGGCTTTCTGCTCTTAAAAGTCCTTCCCCTTACACAGGCGTATTGGATCCTCTCATCCTAGAAAGGAAAAAGGGCAGATAGCTCACTGGTTAAAGGAATGGTTACTGATTTCAAGCAAAAACTCTCATTTCCACGGGGCTTTGCACATAAAGTTTGTTTAATCTGATTCAGTTCTCACGATAGTCTTGTGAGGTATATCTTTTATTCCCATTTTGCAGTTGAATCACCTGAGGCTCAGAGAAGTATAGTGATTCAATCCTCATCATGTGGTCAGTTAGTCAAGGAGTAGGGCCCAGCCCAAGTTTTCCAACCCAGTAACCACACAAGATCCTCTCTGAAGTTGTTTCTAACTTTACAATTGCAGAGTAAGGTTGGGTATCTTATCCCCTTTACTCCCGAGCCCCCACTGGGAAGCCAGGAGAGAGATAAGCAGGAAGCAAAGAGGAGAATGGGTGAAGAGCTGATGATTCGCTGGTCTCCTTGCAACAGACCAGGGACTGCGCTGGCCTGCAGTCTGAGAGGTTACAGAGTCTGGAAGCCACTTCCCAGACTTTATCTAGCTCCCCTTCTATCCACATGGGGCTCTGCCTCAATGCATTAAATGAGAATGTTGGCTTCTAATTTCCTGAAACTTGACTGTGGTAAAATTCCAACAGACAAGGAGCAATTTTCATTTGAATTTGTGAAAACTATTAAATTCAGTCATATGACAACTTTTCAGCTGTGTTCTTTTGTACTTCCTGAAATACTATTTTCATGAAACAGCTGGTTTGCCAGAGACATTGCAATGCAATTCTATATTTGTGGAAAACTCTCAAGTTCATTTTTATTGTTTCTTGTAATTTTT
Source organism: Rhinopithecus bieti (assembly GCF_001698545.2). Lineage (NCBI taxonomy): Eukaryota > Metazoa > Chordata > Mammalia > Primates > Cercopithecidae > Rhinopithecus > Rhinopithecus bieti. Next base: position 2,476,957 of record NW_016816945.1, read on the forward strand.
GAAGTCTTGCAGAGATCTAAAAACTCTAATTTGTAGCATCTCTACGGTGTCTGTCTTTTGGATGTGTCCACTAGAGAGCCTGCAGCCGATGACTTTCCTCATGGGCCAAACCAGAGTACCTCTTCTCATGAGTGCAGGACACCTGGACGGTGCTTTCCAAATGCTCTGAGTTAGGTCTGCAGCCTCTGGCAAGGAAGGACTAGTTTATCTGGAAGCCACCCCATGGTTCCCTCTCCCCTGGCTTTGGAGGCTATGGAGCCTTATAGATCCGTGTCACCCTGCTTCAGTGCAATAGATTCTCACAGGTGGGGCCTGGTCTGAGTCTTTTGAACAAGCTTTCCAGGTGCTGTGGAGGGAGACACCTCTGGATAAAACCACTGGTCTCACCCAGCCCTTCCTCTTCTTGCAAATGAAGAAAGGGAGCATGGATCAATTTGGTGACTTACCTGGGACCAGTCCCTGACAAACTCTAGGTTCTAGGAGAGCTGGATGGGTGTCAGGTTCCTAAGAGGCAGAAGCAGAGAGAAGATGGGGCAGGACAGATACCATGTCTATCCAGTGGGCTTTTAACTCTTCATTGTTGAACCTCAGCTAGAGTCCTACATGCTGAGGATATAGCAGGAACAAAGCACAGTTCCTGTTCTCATAGAACATGGCTTCTAAGCAGGAATTGTCTCAATAAATTTTACTTCTGACTCATAGATCTTGACCTAGAAGGGACATCTGTATTGCAGAATTAACGTGGTTAGCTTATTGAAGATTTAAACAATCAGTATCCTTCTGGTTTTCTCCCAAGAACCATCTTCTTTCCTATGTTTTCTATTCTGTAAGGTGTTTAAAATGTGAATTATTTACAAATATTTTTGTTATCCAATAATATGATTTAAACTTAAAATGTTGTTTCTAAGTTTTTTGAGTTATGAGCATTTTGAAATGTATATTTATGACCCTGAACCTGAGTGTCACTTTTCTTTTTTTTTTTTTTTTTATTATACTTTAAGTTCTAGGGTACATGTGCATAACGTGCAGGTTTGTTACATATGTGTACTTGTGCCATGTTGGTGTGCTGCACCCATCAACTCGTCAGCACCCATCAATTCATCATTTATATCA
>NW_016816945.1:2479330-2512698 GCF_001698545.2 Rhinopithecus bieti
CCTGGCTAGGAAAAGGGATTCCCTTCCCCCTTGCGCTTCCCAGGTGAGGCGATGCCTTGCCCTGCTTCAGCTCTGGCTGGTCGGGCTGCAGCAGCTGACCAGCACCGATTGTCCGGCACTCCCTAGTGAGATGACCCCAGTACCTCAGTTGAAAATGCAGAAATCACCGGTCTTCTGTGTCGCTCGCGCTGGGAGTTGGAGACTGGAGCTGTTCCTATTCAGCCATCTTGCTCCACCCCTCCGAGTGTCACTTTTCTTACTCTTTCAACAGACTCAATTCCTTTTCAAAAGTCTGAAATTGCACAGGCCCAGCATGATCAGAGGCAGGCTTCCATCTACCCTGAATTAGATTAGAAGAAGGAAGTCCTTCCTTTGTATGTGCAGTTGTACGGTGGGAGCCTTCATGCTGTCTCTGCACAAGCTAGCTTCTATGTACAGTGAGCAGGATAATGAGGGCAAAGTGATGCTGTGAACTGCCTAGTGACCAATACAATAAATGGTTGCCTTCAGATTTGACTCTCACAAAGCTCTGGAGGTTGCTGGTGTCCTGAAACCCCGAAGCTTGCTGTGGGTAAATGACCCTAACTGCAGGTGCCTACCTGAAGGCTATTAAAATGAGGATGGTCTCATTTAAGGTTTTTGCCTTATAATAGCACTGGTTTTGCAACCCTGCTGAGGCACATCAAAGTCTTAAACTGAAAGGGAAAACAGATTAGACATGAAATGTGTCAGTAACATCAGTAACAGAAGGCAGGGTCAGGCTGTGTTCATATTCTGCTTTCAGGAGAACATCGTATGTGTCTTCTATTAATGCTCCTTGGATGCTGTGCACATGAGAAAGGAAAAATACTCTTTTGCCTTCTATATTTAACTATCAGGAAGAGCTTTGCCAGCCAAAGAATCAGGTTAGATAAGTTTATCAGCCAGGAGTTTTCCTTTGCAAAGCTGTGGATTTCAAATTTAGGAGGGTAACCAGATTGTTTCACTTGTTTTAGTGTTTCTGCCTGCCCAGCAAACCTGTCTCTTGCTCTTGCCGAGGCATCCTGGAAATCCTGGAAATGTTGCTACCAACACAGAATTTGAAGAGAATGCTTATTCTACCTTGGCTGATTCAGCTCTTGTCCTCATTTTATCTAGCTGTGTTGTTAGTATTCTTTTTTTTTTTTTAAGAGATGGGTCTCACTAAGTTGTCCAGGCTAGATTCTTACTCCTGGGCTTAAGCAGTCCTCCTGCCTCAGTCTCCTGAGTAGCTCTTGTTAACATTCTTTTATAGACACCTGAAGCAAAATTAGGTGGGAGCAGTGGCTATCCCAGCACTTTAGGAGGCCAGGGTGGGTGACTCACTTGAGGTAGGTGGATCAGGAGCTGGATACCAGCCTGGGCAACGTGGTGAAACCCCATCCTTACCAAAAAATACAAAAGCCAGCTGGGTTGTGGTGGCCTGTGCCTGTAGTCCCAGGTACTCTGGAGGCTGACTGAGGTGGATCACCTGAGCCTGGGGAGGTCAAGGCTGCAGTGAGCTGCCATTGCACTCCAGTCTGGGGAAGAGAGTGAGACCCTGTCTCAAAACAAAAACACAAAAGTAAAATGACCCTCCAGGACTCCTTAGGATAGTGGAATTATCCGTCTTCTATGTTTCCTCAAATTTCTCTATCTGGTTTCAGGTTTAAGGTTAGCTGAGCAACTGGGCCGAAGAGAAGATGAGGCAAAAATTCGCCATGGCCTTGGCCTCTCCCTTTGGGCTAGTGGAAACTTGGAGGAGGCCCAACACCAGGTAAGCAGAATCCCTGACTGAAGTGGATTTTTTGTTTCCAGAAGCATGGGAGACCTTAGGATTAGTATCCTAGTAGTGATGGCATTTACAAGAGGCACTGACTTCTACCCTTGGGCTAAGGTGTATGATTTCCAGCCTGTGCTAGCCCAGAAGTATTTGAACAATCAGTAAAGATTTTTGCTCACTCATGTGATAGATTTCTCAATAATTTCTTAAGAATTCTTGTATTAAGTGCTATTGTTCCCCATTAAACATTAATATGAAATTCATTTCATGACAGAAGGAAAACAAGAATTCATAATTAAATTTCGTGTTTCTAGATATATTAATAGATATAACTTCTCTCTCTCCCTCTTTTACAATAAGGCCATATTTCTGCATATATGCAAGTAGTTGAAGGAAAGCCCCTTGTCATGCTGGCCCTGGAGAGTAGAAAGATCCCTCGAGTTATGGGCCTCCTCTGTTAGGTTGGAGGAGTAGTGAGATGGCTGCATCTAAGATCACACGTTCATCCAGATAGCGAGCATGTGAGTGGTGACTGCAGAGGACATTGTGCTAGGCAGAGAGGAACAAGGATAAGGACATCGACACTCCTATCCAGAGGTGCTCACTAGAGTTGAAGAGATGTGACTGAATTTGCACCATAGCATTCTAGAATGTTAGGGTGTTTTACTGTACTTTTAAAATGATTAAAGGCAATGTAAAGGATTAATTCTCTAATTTCCTGGTTATAAAAAGTAAAACCTCTGTTGATCTTGTGATTTGTAATTTTCAAAGTACTTATTATAGCTCAATGAATTTGATCCTTAAAATAACCCTGTGAGGTAGAAACTATCCTCTTTATAGAGAGGAAGAAATTGAGTCTCTGAGTCTTGCCAAAAGTCACACAGCCAATTAGTGGCAGAGTTAGGAACATATTCTCTTACCGCTCTCTGGGTCCATGTCTCTTAGTCTTAGAATTCTGTACTTGATCTTAGCCAAAAAGGCGGAGAAGCAAGTAGTCTTAGAATTCTGCTTTTTAAGTTTGGATAAATTTAAAATTTGATACTGAGTTTCCAGCATATAAATATCAGAGTCATCTTAGACAGTGTGGCATGAGGGGAAAAAAAAAAAAAGAAAATATCAGAGTCAGAAAAGTCTGTGGCCTCACTGATGGAGAAGCCTGTTAGAGCATCAGGACAGTGACTCCGTTCGGAATAGCAATTATCTGGTCCTCAGAGTGTCTATGTGAGTGGGCATGGCTCCTTGAAGAGCTTGCCCAGTGATGATCTGACCCTGGGGCACTGAACCATCTGCAAAGAGCTATCATCCTTCAGAGAGTGTGGCGCTCTCTTCCCCTCAGGCTTGTCCATTTCCAGCATGCCTCCACCATACCTGTTCTCACTCCCATCCTTCCTCACCATGAGGCATGAGGGTGGTGAATTGTGATTGCCTGATGACAAGAGGAGAGGCTTTTTGTTTTAATAGAAATCAGCACTTGGTGGATTAATATCTGTTTTAATATCTTTAAGACCATAAGTCATAATTCCTGTCTTTTAGATCCCCTTATTTGTCAAAAATTGATTATATAAACTGTAATTTACTGGGTATGATCTGATGCCTTTTCAGGTCCACAAGGACCTACCTGGTGTCAGGTTCTAACTGAGGTCCAAGGGGAGTCAGTGGGCGAGTGGCAGGTAGCTGGAAAAACACTCGAGGAAGTGTAGACAGTTTCACCATGGCTTTACTTTCTCTGGGCATGAGCGAGCCCGGGCGAGAGCCATGTATACGGCGTTAGCAGGGTAATTATGCCTTTTAAAAACAATGGTGGCTGTGATCACATAGGTGGTCACCTAATGCGCCTCACGTGGCGTGGTTACATAACTAGCAGAGTTGTGCGCCTGTGCTGCAAACTCACTGAGTCATGCTGGACTGGATGTCTGCCTCGGCCTGTTCTTGACCACAGCACATCCATTTTCCTTACAACTGGACATAAGACTCTTCCTTTCAAATCTTTAAAAAATATTTAGGGTGTGCACAAAGATATGAGCAGAAGTTGTCTCTAGTCTGTAAACAGCTGGACATTGGTTTCTGGGGAATGGATGATGTTCTTTCTCCCTCCTTGCAGCTTTATAGGGCATCAGCCTTGTTTGAAACGATCCGACACGAGGCACAGCTGAGCACGGACTACAAACTCTCCCTCTTTGACCTGCAGACATCATCCTACCAGGCCCTGCAGCGGGTGCTGGTCACCTTAGGTGAGAACAGCAGGGGTTACTCCTTGCTTATGTGTGCACTAGTGTGCACGGGTGCACATCTGTGTGTCCAAGTTGTTTAGTGACAGCTGTGAAGAAGCATGATTTGTTGTGACAACAGATTGTGAAGCCATAACTGCAACCAGTCATTGAACATTCATTCATTTATTCAACAAAGATTAGCAGAGCTCCTACCATGTGCCGAGTGCCTGCCCTGGGGATTACAGTCAAGAAGGCCTGGTTCCTGACCCCAAGAAGCTCTTAGCCTGTGGAGAGACATAAGTCAGTGAGTCCAGTACAGTGCTGATTGGCACTAGGATAAACTCAGATGCTGTGGAAACGACGTCTCTTTAAAAAAAAAAAAAAAAAAAAAAAGACAAAAAGTTTAAATAGAGATGAGGTCTCACTATGTTGCCCAGCCTGGTCTCAAACTCCTAGGCTCAGGCAGTCCTCCTGCCTTGGCCTCCCAAAGTGCTGAGATCACAGGTGTGAACCATCACACCCAGCCTAAAACAAAGTCTCTTGTCTGGTGGGTCCAGGAGCCAGAGAAAGTGTCCTTGCGACAGGGATGCTTGAACCAGGTGTGCCCTCCCCAGGTTCCCTCTTAACACTAGCATGTGGTTCAAGCATCTGACTAAGAGGAAGTACCTGAGAAGACACCTGGCCTCTTCTCTGTTTCCTCATCCACACATCTTTCAAGGTTGCTGTCTAATAAATGTTTTTGCCACCTGGGTCTGCCTCCTAGGCTGTGGCATAGTCAGTGATGATTCTCCCAAGCCTATGTGCCCCATCACACTAGGGCAGCATGCATCTTCTTTCACCCGGGCCTTAACTAGTCAGCCAGTCCCTTCCAGCTCCCTTGTCATCTGCCTCTTCCCAGGAGATATTTATTGGAACTAACAAAGGCTTTGAATTTGGATGTTGAGGCCTTTTAGATAACCTGTCTTTTGCTGTATATATAGGAAGGACTCAAATTTCCTCTTGAAAAATGTATCTATTAAATGCGTTCATTGCCTGCGATTACAGTTTATTATCTATTATAATCACAGTGTTAAGTCTGTCTAGCACTTAGGGGCCGATTTTCCAATGTGCACAGAAATTGTCCCTGCTGTTCCAGTTAATAACTTAATAGAGTAAAAGGAGACATTTACATACACACATATAAATCTCCACTTGCTTCTGATACCCAGACTGCAGGAAGCAAGGCATCCTCGAAGTGCTGTCACAGCTGCAGCATCTGGTCTGCTTCTGTCTGCTTTCTTTGGACTCTGGTTATAGTAACTCTTCCATATTTACATTTATTACAAAAGTAAATCCTCTGCTTTGTGTTCCTTCAGCACTTATAAACAATTCCTTTACATTTTTTGTGCTTTCATATTGGTGCATTAGCTTTTAAACTAGATTATAGACCAGTTTCTTAAGGAAAGTGGGATTCAAAATTTGATTAAAAGACAGGAAAAGCTTGAGATAGAGAAGCAATTTTAAAGATATAGAGACCTGAGAGGTTTAAACTCTTTGCCCCTGGGGATAAGGGAAAAAGTGTGTTGGAGCCCAGAATGGAATGAGATATCAGCTCCAACAACACTACTACTACCTGTTATACATGTGGTGATGTAAGTAGGCCTACCAGGCATCTTTTCATGTAGTGCTTCATTTAATCTTCAAACTAGCCCTTTGCGATAGGCAGGACAACTGTTAGCATCCCTCTTGTTGAGACAAGGCCAGTGAAAGGGAAGAGGGCACGCCCAGGAGAAGGACTGGCATGAGTAAATGGACAGAGGTATAATTTGGGGAGAAATGGATAAGGCTGGACAATGTTATGCATAGAGGGCCTGCATGGAGGGAGGAGAGAGAGTCAGAAGACACACAGACACTTTGTGAGGCTGAGGCGGGTAGATCACTTGAGGCCAGCAGTTTGAGACCAGTTTGGCCAACATGGTGAAACCCCGTCTCTACTAAAAATACAAAAATTAGCCAGGCATGGTGGCACGTGCCTGTAATCCCAGCTACTTGGGAGGCTGAGGCAGGAGAATCGCTTGAACCCAGGAGGTCAGAGGTTGCAGTAAACTAAGATTGCGTCACTATACTCCAGCGTGGGAGACAGAGTGACACCCTGTCTAAAAAAAAAAAAAAGACACATAGCACATAGAGAGCCAAGTGACACCAATAAACCTGGTGTCAAAAGCCAGGCAGGAGGTTTAAAAAAAAAAAAAAAAAAAAAGCCAGGTTAGGGAGCAACTCAGGAGGTGGAGCAGAGATGGGGCAGGGCTAAGGACTAGTGCACTGAATTAGATCAGCTCTCTTGTGGCACTGGCTGCAAGACAGGCGAAGGCCTGATGGCTTAGGGTAGTGTGGAATCAGTCATGCAGGACACTGCACCCACCATCTGAGGCAGGGAATTGAATTCGAAGCAGTATGACTGAGATTCTGTCACATTGGAGAGCAGAGGCAGTGAGGTTTCTGCCCAGGATTTGATGGCCGTCCCTGATAGGCCTCTCTAAGTAAGCACATTCACTATGGACTCCTCAGCGTATCTGTTTGTCTCCTAGGCCATCATGATGAAGCCCTGGCTGTGGCAGAAAGGGGACGGACAAGGGCATTTGCTGATCTTCTGGTGGAACGACAAACAGGACAACAGGACTCTGACCCCTACTCCCCAGTCACTATTGATCAGATCTTAGAGATGGTTAATGGCCAGAGGGGACTAGTGCTTTACTATTCCCTGGCTGCAGGCTATCTGTATAGCTGGCTGCTTGCTCCTGGGGCAGGTAAGATCTCTTTCTGTGGGAACAGGGCAATTAGAAGACTAGACCTGTAAAAGTCTAATGAATAGAGGTGGAAGAGGTGCATCATCATAGATCATGCTAAGGAACTGATGTCAGATTTTAGCAAAACCTCAGCGGCAGTGGATATGCTGTGGTGGGGCATTCAATTAATAAGACAGCCCAGCTTTCTCATTCCCCCAAGAAATCGCTGCTCATCACTGTTGAATGTAGAAGCATTTATCAAGGAAGACTAAGAGCAGAAGAGTTAATTTCACTAGCAGCCCTGTGTGTAGGCAGCTGTTGTTCATTAGCTAATAAAGCGATGACTGCAAGACCTAATGAATTCTTTCTAGATATGATTTAATAATTGTGACCCTTTGTCATGGCAAAGTTAAAGAGACTAAAATGATAATGGCAACTCTATCACATGTTATAAATAAGTCCTGTGCTTGAAATTTCTGAGTTTAACAGAACCCGTTTTTAACCGGTTCTGCTGTAAATCTATTTCAGAAGTAAAAATCTCCTTTGATTAAATCAGCATTAAATGTTCAGGCTGTAACACTTTCACTAAATACAGAAACACTAATTAGCTGTTAGGGCCATATTTTTTGCATAATAAAATGCTGATGGCTTTACCAAGTTGGAGACACACCAGATCCAATTAGAGTTTATTGACTGGGGAAGTGGATCTTATAATTGGTAATCTTAAAGAATGGGCTTCTTGAATATCTGTAAGCCAGTTTCAAAAACTTTAACTGCCAGCGAGAATTGACAAGATTTTCTTGATTATGTTTCTATCCCTTTGATTTAAAAAAAAAAAAAAATGATGGCTGGATGACAGCTCCCAGGTGCTTTTAGGCTCTGAGCATTTGTGCCTATACATTCTATACCTTGGCATTGTTTTTAATAATTTTTTCCCTTTAGTTCCATGTTCTTTATGGGCTTTCCACAAAGAATGTTCTTACAGCTGACCTTTTTAATGCTAAAGGTTTTAAATTGTGATTTTTACAGTGACTTGGTTAGTAAACGTTGGCCACAGTGGAATCTTTGTGGATCCCAGCTCCCAGAGTGGCACTGATACTCGTGAGGACACAGTTGATGACTGGGAGGTATCAAACTCCTTCTCTCTGTGGTTGTTACATCTTGGGGACATGATTTGACAGGTGGTATATCTGAATTCCTGTAATAATGAGCCATGTATAATGAGGCTCCTATTGTTTCTTTTTCCGTTCCTTTTTGCTCTTAATGAGGCTCTGAAGCTTTCACTGGGGGCGCTAATCCAATCAGAGAGGACCAGCGTTTTCCAGAGCTGACACACTTCATTACCATTTGAGAATATATCCTATTTATTGCCAGAAAACCACTGTGGACTGCCTCAATTTCATGCAGCCGTCATTTTTTGCTCGTTTAATTCATTAATAACCACTGACCAGTTAGTCTTATTTAAAAATGATTTAAAATGTTTTTATCTGGCCTTTATACTACATGTTTATTATAATTTGCTTTTGTGAAATGAAAGCACTATTGGAACACAATTTCCACTTGGTCAGTTATATTTTTCTTTGGGATTTCTGTTTGTATAAGGAATATGTCTTGGCGTACTCATGCACTATTCCTGAAAGGAGACTTTCCCTAGTTGGTGCTTCTAAGAAGCATCTGTTTTGAAACACATATGAAGTCGTCATAATTCCAGGAGCTTCTGAGACTGTATCTAGAATTCCTTGGTTTCAAGCACCACAGCTAATGGTAAAAACTGTGAAAAGGATACTGACCAAAATAGAGAAAGCCCTCTTGAGACCTTGGATTTCAGGATTTTTTTCACAGAGTTTGCAGGATGGCATGCTTGTCAAAGAAGTCACATACCATTGGCAGTCCTGTCCCCTGCCTTCAACTTCTCCTTTCCCTGACCCTAATTGTGTATAATGTCAGCTGTGCCTGTTTTGCTTCAGGAATTCTGAAGTTTAATGAACACTACCTGGGTGAGAACACAGTGGAAAACTCAAGTGACTTCCAGGCCAGCAGCAGTGCAACCCTTCCAACGGCAACTGGCTCAGCCCTGGAGCAGCACATTGCCAGTGTCCGGGAGGCCCTGGGGGTGGAGTCTCACTACTCAAGGTAGGTAGTAAAACATCCCCAAGCCCATTTTCAGATAAATCTCAGGGTATTATTTTTTGTAAACATTCTATTTGAACTAACAGAAGAAATCTTTTGGAATTCATGTGGTTGTGCTCAGTCTGTTCACAGCTGCTGCAGCAGAAACAAATATATGTCTCTGGAGTGTAAGCCCCTTAGTGGTCTGTCTTTATTCTTTTTGGTGATTTTCCATCAGATGGGGAAGGGCCTCATCAGACATGCCCGTTCTCTAAGCAGGATTTGTAAACTGTTTAAACATAAACGTGGCTTTGAATTTAACATACCGGCCAATTAGAACTGAGATTATTTTTTGTTATAAACAAATTATAATGAGTTTGTTTGTACTATAGCTGAACACCTATTTGAGAGAGTAATTTAGTACCAGTGACAGAATATGTGCACAGATCTGTGAGCTGAGGGGTGAGGTCAAAGGAGCTGAACTCTCAAATGTGAAGAAAAGGTAAGGGAACTGCTTTTTGCTAAGGTTGTAAAAGGTATAAGCTTATGGAAACATTTTATCATAATGATTGACTATTTTACATATGAAAAAATAATTTCCAAAAGCACCCTGCTTCTAGGGGAAATCAAAGGAAGAGGGTACCTTAGAGCTGGGTTGTAACCAGATTTCCCAGGCATCTCCGTTCTCCATCCAGTGATTACCAAGAATCCAGAAGATCTGTGTGTCAGAGAATCTGCTGTGTTAGCTTGTATCAGGTCCCAAGAATCTCTGCTCATCTCCTGAATGATTTCATTTGTAATCATGAAAATCCGTAGGTAATTCTGTGATTTATTTAGAGATGCTTCACCCAGATTTCCAAGTATGTGGTGGTTGCTGCCAGCAGCTGGACTGATCTTTGGGATGCTTATTAAGTTGGTGAAGAAAGAGTTAGGTGAAAAATAATTATTGAATAATGTAATGTCAATATTGGAAGGGGCTGTAGTAGTCATCTAGTCCAACCCCTTTATTTAACAGAAGTTAACACTGAAATAGGACTTGCTGACAGCCAAGTTAGTGTCAGAGCCAGGATCAAAACAGTCTAGATCTCACCCAGACTTCCAGGCCAGTGCTTGTTCTGTTTCTGATTTTCAAAATTAATATCATATTTTGAGAAAATAGCCAAATATAAGAATTTCATTTCTAGCTTCTGTTTTTATGAAGTAGGAACAGGCTTTAGCCACATGCACACGTGCTTCTCTTATTTATCCTATGACAGTTGTGCATCCTGAAGTATCCCCATCCTTAACAACCCAGGCAACAGTTTGGCAATTACAGGGGTTGACAGGGTGGTAACTCCCAAGAACTTGGAAGTAAGACTGCCCTCTGAGATTGAAATTATAAATGACCATAATAAACTAGGTTAGACATTAGACCAGAGGTATACAAAGCTGCTTCAGCAGACAGAAATTCAGGCCAGTGTGATTAGACTATAACCTGACCAAAGGTATTACATGTCCCAAGTGAGAGTTAGAGGGGCATGATTCGCCAGCAATAGAAACCCAAAAGTAGGAGAGCCAGCAGGGCAGACTTTGGCAGTGTTCATTTCTAACACTCTCAAAAGTAGAGAAAATCTTGGTTTAGGGACACAAAGTCCCGTCGAAAAGGCAGACCCCATGGTGGACGTGCAGTTGCCATGTTCTCTTAGTCCCCCCACTGTCCCTCCTTCCACAAGTATTTTGAGTGCTCACTCTGTATAAGGTACTATGCTAGAGATCAAGGATCCTGATGAAAAAGCAGGCATAGCCCCTACTATCCCAAAACTGAGGGGCAAGCTCTGAAGTGTGGCCTTCTAAGTTTGAAAACCTGATTGATGTTGCTAACATGCCCAAAGAGGGTTTGCCTCTTGGGAGTGAACTTTCATTAACCAAGCTCAAAGAAAGTTGTACAAACTAGAATGCCAGGTATTATGTACATTCTCTATCTGCAAGTATATTTACCTGAGAAACCAAATGATAGTTAGAAAGGTTGACAAGAAGCATGGGACCTGAACAAGGGAAGGCAGGAGAATCATCTGAGAGATCTTCTCCACCAAGGGCTGCTGAAGACCTTTGTGCATACTGCCTGGGGTAACCTTTGGCAGTTTAATTATCCTCATCCTCTGAGCTCAGTTCAAATATTCCCTCCTTAAGGAAGCCTCTACAACTCCCAACATAGGTTTCCCTACCCCTTATGCCCATTTGTATAATTCTCATTATACCCAACATTTTCATGTAAGCACTTACTACAATTTTAATTAAAAGGTTTTATATACTCTCTTGTTTACTCTTTTTCATTTCTGTGAGAGCAGGGGCTATGTCTGCCTTATTCATCAGGATCCCTAATCTTTAGTATAGTACCTTATAGGGTGAGCACTCAAATACTTGTGTGAGGAGGGACAGCAGGGTTCTAAGAGAGCATGGTGACCATGTCCACCATGGGGTCAGCCTTGCCAATGGGACTTTGTGTCCCTAAGCCAAGATTCTCCCTCCTTTTGATAGTGTTAGAAATGGGTACTGCCAGAGTCTGCCCTACTAGCTTTCCCCTTTTTGTGTTTCTACTGCTGGCCACCAAGATTCTAAAGGTACTTGAGTGTATGACACCTGCCATTTGAAACCTCTGCATACATGAAGGTGGCCTCTCCCTTCTGGCAATGTGGGGGCCACATCCAAGTCATCTCAGTCTAAACCAAACATTCATGGGGCTCAGCCTGCATGAAAATGTAAATTTTACCTAATCCAAATTTCCAGATATCTAGATTAAAATTCACCAGGAGAAAGAAGAGGATTACCCTTGGTCTCACTCTTCCATACTCCTCACTGGATGTCATGGTTGAACTTTAAATATCTGTGTCTAAGCAGTTCTTTTCTAAGATGCTGGAGGTTGAGTAATTCTGTTTCCAGGTGCCTTTTGAATTGAAAAATGTCTTTTGAGTTATAGTTCATCTCTTTATCAATGGTAGAGAGACAAGAAAGACTGCAACTTGCTTGTGTTTCCCACGTTAACCATTTCCCCTCTGCTCTCTACAGAGAGCTAACAAGTTCTTATGAGTCCTTAGGATCTCCAGCAGGTTATGTGGCTTGACATTCAGCATCACTTTGTTGGGCTGCCCTCAGTGGCCTAGATCTTCCCCTTAGACTGCTAGAAATAAGATTTTTCCTATTGCTTTGAAGTAGTCTTGTTAGAGATTTGTTTGTATTTTGTGAGCTTAAACTCATATTGTTGATTATAATATTAAAATTAAACCCTTTATTGGCGTGGTTTGAATTTACTGGAATGGAGTGTTCGTGAGAGCAATTCCTATCTCATAGTTTCATGAAGACAGTAAGAAAATTTCATTGAAGTATTATTTTTCATCTATAAATTTAGTAAATATTTTTTAAAACCGTAATGCTCAGTGAGAATAAGGATGCAGTGAATGACCTGGCTCATATCGTAGGGATATACCTTGATCTTGCATTTCTAAAAACAATTTGCCAATAGTATAAAAAATCTTTTTACATGTTTATGCCCTTTGATCTCAAAATTCTGTATTTTAGAAATGGAGCAAAGATCTGTACATACTAGTATCTGTCCTAAGTTTATATATTATAGAAGACATTGAAAACAAACCAAATATACAACAACAATTAAATTACAAATTATTTTATATCTATTCAATATGTTATGTTGCAATTAAAATTATGTTTACAAAGAATTTTAATCAAATAGCCAAATGTTTAATCACGTAGACAAAATATTAAGTGAAAAAATAGGATATAGAATTACTGTGTATAGTATAATTTACATTTTGTCATACAAAATATGGGTATGAAAAGAAAAATTCTTGGAAAGAGACTAGGCTATATTTTAGTGGTGATTATAAATGAATGGTGGAATTATGGATGCTTGTTATTTTATTCTTTTACTTTTCCTTATTTTAATTTTTTTTACAGTTAGGCATATAGTACTTTTAAATGAGAAATAAATAGCCATGAATAAACAATTCTGTCATATCAAAGGGAGAAAAAAAACCTTTTTGTAATTTGGCTTTACAGAGAATAAAACCCCAGTGTCAGAGCCTGTCACCATGATCTAGTGCTAGGAAGGCATTCTGGGTTTATTTTCCATTCTTGTCTCTTGGTGAATACTGTATTTCAACCACTAGGCCTTCTTCTCTGCTCTCTAAATGTACCCTGTAATATCTGTCTCTCTACTGTAGCTCAGGGGTCTATGAGCTCTGGATCTGTATATGTAGCTGTTAATAAACATCTGTGTCTGGATATCTTCCAGGCATCTCTGGTCTAAAACACCTAAAGCCTAACTCTTTAATGTCCTCATTTCTACTTTAATCTTTATCCTGGTTCCTGCACCATCATATAACTAGTTGCTTAAGACAAAATAAAAGAATCATCATCCATTATTTTCTCTTTCCCTCATTCTAATCAATTTTTCTTGCAGATTTATAGAAATATATTTCTGTAAAATACATTTTGAACGACCTACCAAGACTGAATCATGAAGAAATAAAATATCTAAACAGATCTATAACTAGTGAGAAGATTAAATCAGTAACCAATAACCTCCCAATAAAGAAAAGTTTGGGACCAGATGTATTCACTGGGGAATTCTACCAGACATTTAAGGAAGAATTAACACCAATCTTTTCAAATTCTTTTAAAATTAAAGAGTAAAGAACATTACTAATTTATTTTATGAGGCCAGAGTTACCATGATGCCAGAATCAGGCAAAGATACCACAAGTAAAACAACTGTAGATCAATATTTATCATAAAAAAATTAATGCAAAAATCCTCAAAAAATACTAGCAAACTGAATTCAATAATACATTAAAAGGATTCTGTACCATGACTGTGTGGGATTTACTCTTGGAATGTAAGGATGGTTCACCTATGAATATCAATCAGCATAATACACTACATTAACAGAATGAAGGACAAAAAACGCATGATCGTTTGAGTTGATGCAGAAAAACATTTGACAAAATTTAACACCCTTTCATGATAAAAACCATACTGCAAGCAAGTAAGAGGAAATTGCCTCAACAGAGTGAAGGTCATATATGAAAAATCCACAGCTAACATCATACTAAGGGGCAATAATTTGAAAATATTTCATGTAAGACTAGGAACAAGGCAAGGATGCCTTCTTTTGTCGTATCTTTAATACAGTAGTGGAAGTGCTAGCCAGAGCGGTTAAATAAGGAAAGGAAATAAATATCCAAATTGAAAAGGAAAGAGTAAAATTATCTGTGTTCATAGATGACATGATCTTATATGTAGAAAACTCAAAAGATTCTACCAAAAAACTATTAGAGCTAATAAACAAATTTAGTAAATCTGCAGGATATGAAATCAATGGACAAAAATCAAGTGTGTTTCTATACACTAACAGTGAACAATCTGAAGAGGAAGTTCAGAAAACAATCCCACTTACCAAAGCATCAAAAAGAACAAAATACTCAGGAATAAACTTAACCAAGGAAGGGAAAGATCATATACTGAAAACTACAAACATTTCTGAAAGAAATTAAGACACAAATAAATGGGAAAATATCCTATGATCATGGACTACAAGAGTTAATACTGTTAAAAAGCATCCATACTATCCAAAGTGATCTACAGATTCAGGGTAATCCCTGGCAAAATCCTAGTGGCAGCTGGGCTCAGTGGCTCACACCTGTAATCCCGGCACTTTGGGAGGCCAAGGCGGGTGGATTGTCTGAATTCAGTCAGGAGTTCCAGACCAGCCTGGCCAACATGGTGAAACCTCATCTCTACTAAATATGCAAAATTAGCTGGGCTTGGTGGCGCATGCCTGTAATCCCAGCTACTCAGGAGGCTGAAGGGGGAGAATCACTTGAACCCAGGAGGCAGAGGTTGCAGTGAGCCAAGATCACGTCACTGCATTCCAACCTACGCAATGGAGTGAGACTCCATCTGAAAAAGAAAAAAACTTAGTGGCATACTTTTACAGAAATAGAAAAAAATTCTAAAATTCATTTGGAATCTCAGAGGACCCCACATAGTAAAGGCAATCTTAAGGAAAAAAAATAAAGCTGGAGGCATCATACTTCCTGATTTCAAAATATTATTACAATTAGTGGGGTGTGGTGGCATGCGCCTGTAATCCCAGCTACTCGGGGGGATGAGGCGTGAGAATCGCTTGAAGCTGGAAGGCAGAGGTTGCGGTGAGCCAAGATCATGCTGCTGCACTCCAGCCTGGGCAACAGAGACTTTGTCTCCAAAAAATATATATGTCCATATATATATATATGTATTTATGTATCTCCATGTTATATATAATTGTATTATATAAATATATATGTACATATGTGTATTTCTGTGTTACAGTTTTCAAAACAATATGATACTGATATAAAGACAAACATATAAACCAATGAAATAGAATGAATAGCCCAGAAATAAACCCTTATGTGTTTGTCAAATGATCTTCGACAAGGGTACAAAGGCAACACAATGGGGAGAGAACAATTTCATCAATAAATGGTGTTAGGAAAAGTGGATATCCACATGCAAAAGGAAAAACGTTGGACCCTTATTTATACAACATACAAAAATTAACTCAAAATGAATTAAAGACCTAAACATAAGACCTGAAAGTATAAAACTCTTAGAAGAAAACATAGAGGAAAAGCTACTTGACGTTGAACTTGGCAATGGTTTATTGGTTATGATACCAAAAGCACAGGCAACAAAGGAAAAGTAGAGAAAGAGGACCACTTCAAACTTCTTAAAAACTTCTGTGCTGCAAAGGAAATAATTAACATTGTGAAAAGATAACCTATGAATGGGAGAAACTATTTGCAAACCATGTATCTGGTAATATCCAGAATATATAAAAACTCCTACAACTTAACAACAACAACAACAAAATCCAATTTTAAAATGGGCAAAGGACCTAAGTAGACATTTCTTCAAAGAGGTATACAAATGAACAACAAGCATATGTAAAGATGTTCAACATTACTAATCATCAGCAAAATGCAAATCAACAGCATAATGAGAAACCTTTTTCCTCATTAGGATGGTCACTTTCAAAAAATAAGAACAATAACCAGTGTTGGCCGGGATGTGGAAAAATTGAAACCGCTTGTGGCATTGCTTGTGGGAATGTAAAATAGTGGCAGCTGCTATAGAAAAGCAGTAATGGATCATTCCTCAAAAGATTAAAAATTAGAATTTACCGTAATCACAATAGGCAGGCAATCCCCATTACTGGGTATATACAAAGAATTGAAACCATGATCTGCAGAGATATTGGCAGGCACCATATTCATTGAAAGTAGCTAAAACTCATACATAGCCAGGGGGTAAGGAGCAACTAAAAGTCCATCTATGGATAAACAGATTTTTTAAAATGTGGTGTATACAATGGATATTAGCCAGGCCTTATAAAAGAGAAAATTGGCTGGGCATGGTGGGCTCATGCCTGTAATCTCCGCAGCTTGAGAAGGGCCCTAGGCAGGAGGATCGCTTGAGCCCATGAGTTCGCTGACTTTCCTGGGCCAACACAGTGAGAACGCGCTTGTCCTCGTACAAAAAAAAAATTTTTGAAACTGAGAGTCAGATGCATTGGTGCACCTATAGTAGCCAGCTACTCAGGAGGCCTAGAGGTAGGGGGTTCATGAGTCTGGGAGTAAGAGGCTATAGTGAGCCGTGATTGTGCGCACTGTAGCACCAGCCCTAGGTGACAGAAGCGAGCTAGTAGCGCGAGGGGAAGAAAAGGCAAGAGAAAATCCCTGTCAGCATGCTACAACATGGATGATTTTGAGGTCAAACTTATGGCTAAGTGAATAAACCGCAAATCGCAAAAGGACACAATACTACATGATTTCATTTAATAATATTTGTCTTTTGTGTGTGATTAAGGCTTTATTTCAGCAATAAGGTACTGCTGAAGTAGCACAAGCTCTTAAAAACAGAAACTACAATGGTAGTCCTCAGGGCATGGGGTAGGAGGAGTAAAGGGGAGTTGTTTATATGGATACTGGGTTTCAGTTTTTATAAGGATGAAAAATTTCTCCAAGATTAGTGTTGGCACCAGATAATATAGTTATAACACTACGCATATAGCTTAAAATGGTATGAGAATAAATTTTTTGTGATGTTTTTACGAAATTTATTTAAGCATTTTAAAATAGCATATTTAATCAATCCACTTCTGTCTCCATGGCTACGTGTTTTTAACAGTGCAAGGTTTCCACCATCATCTTCTTCCTAAACCACTGCTACCACTTCCTGTCTGAAAATCTCTCTTCCCCTCTCCCTTCATGGCTTTTCCAACCATTGCTAGAGTGGTGGTCTTTTCAAGAATGTATTTGATTCTGTTTTCCTTGCCCTTCTAGCCCACCACAAGCTTCCAAACACACTTCAATGTCTTCAGAGTTTTCTGATGGTCTTTTTTTAGACTCAGGCTTCAACTTTTTCTTATGCCTGACCCTAT
The DNA here is from genome assembly GCF_001698545.2 of Rhinopithecus bieti. NCBI lineage: Eukaryota > Metazoa > Chordata > Mammalia > Primates > Cercopithecidae > Rhinopithecus > Rhinopithecus bieti. The sequence continues at coordinate 2,496,677 of NW_016816945.1, forward strand.
ATTGCCTGTGTGATCTAGCCTCTACAGCAACTTATAATCTTCTTCAGCCTTGGCATTCCATGTGACCTGCCTTCCCTTTTCACTCCCTAGTTTTAACAAGGCTTTTCCACGTTTTTTAGAGTTTATTCCACGATGCTCTCTTTTCCTCAGTAAAGTTCTTGCCCCCTGTTTCCTTTGGTGGGTGGCTGGTTCCTTTCAATCCTCCAAATTCTAAGCCTCTCAGAAAGCCTTTTCAGAAGCCCGGTTGTTTTTTAGTTTCATTCACCTCTTTTTTGTGTTTCCTGTCTCTGGCAGCTTCTTCTGGAATGTAGTAAGATCTAGATGTTTTGCATGAACACTGACTAGTTCCTCTAATGAAGTTGGCTTCTCCCTTCTGCCTGAAAACTTTTTTTTTTTTTTGGAAGTAAAAAAATGTTGTCTTTATTTGCACATTTAATCCATATATAAACAGAAATAATCCAAAATACCTACAAAATATAAACATCTATTGTTTTCCATATAATAGTAACAAACAATCAGAAATTTAAAATGCATGCCATTTATAATAGCATTAAACCAGGAAATATTTAGGGAGACAGCTGACAAAATATGTGTGAGACACAAATTATTTGTAAAATAAAACATTGCTCATTAAATATGCCATATTCACATTAGAAAATTTAAAATTATAAATATGTCAATTCTTCTCCAGTTGATCTATAGATTTATATATGTTTGTATAATCCTAATTAAAATACTAGCAGGTCCTTTTCTGGAAATTGACAAGCTCATCTTATTCACATGGAAAATCAAAAGACCTAAAATAACCAAAATTTCTGAAAAGATTAAACAAAGTTTGGGAACCCACATTACCTGATTTCAAAACTTACCATAAAGCTTTAGTAATTAAGACAATGGAAGAACATATTGGTCCATAAAACTAAATAGAATTTCAAGATAAACTTATACATATATAGACAATTGACTTTCAATAAAGATGCCAAGGTAATTCAATGAGGGAAAGAGTAGTCTTATTGAGAAAATGGTGCTTGCGTGATTTGACATCCATATGAAAATAACTCATGCCTCATGCCACATGCAAAATATTGCTCAAAATTGATCACAATCTTGAATGTAAACCATGAAGCCATAAAACATCTGGAAGAAAATATAGGAGAAGATCTTCCCAGGTGAGAACACTGGCTTTTGAGATTGAGGATCTTGCTGAAGTATATGGAGGTACTAAGTGGAGGAGCTGTGATTCAATCCAACAGTTTGACTCCATAGTCCTACTTCACTTTTAAACTCCTTCCCCAAACTTCCCAGTTATTTAGCTATTGCTAGGTAAGGAGTCTTCTGGTGCCAGAAACATGAAGTTCTCTTGTGGATGGCCTCTCTTCTTCATTCCATTAATGCCGTTTTGGTTCATCCCTTCTTTAATCTACTGTACCTCTCTCTTAACCTGCTTCCAGTGCATTGTAAAAAAAGTGACTGGGTTACTTTTCTAAATAAGCAATATTAATCACAATACTTAACTGCCTAAAATTCTCTGTTAGCTTGTTATTATACAATATAAATACAAATCCACACCTATAGCATTCAGGGACTTTCATTTGTAGTCATATTTCCTGCCATGCTCCCCACACTTCTCTCTTTTACTATCTACTCCCATGCCTGCCATGCTAGGCTTCCAACCTATCTCTTGGGAAGACAGACCCTTTGTTCAGACTTTCTTCTGCTTGAAATATATCTTCAATTTTGCCTCTTTGTGTCTGTTAGGATTGCTTTCAGCTACAGGTAACAGGAAACCTGACCACAGTGTTGAATACAAGGTTGGGCTTAGGATCCTAGGAATTAGAAAGCCTAGATTATTTTCAATTATGCAAAATAATAACTAATAGCAAGTGACAATTATTAGGTGCCCAACACTCTCTTAAGTACTTTAACTCCTAAAACAAGCTCATGATAGAGGTACTTTTATCATTCCCATTTTACAAATGAGAAGCCTGGGACACAGAGAGGTTAGGTGAGTTGACCATGGTCACACATTTAACAAGCAGAAGAACTAGTCCAGCTCCAGAGTTGGTGTTTTTTAACCATTATGGTGTAATCTACAGAAAGCTATTTAACTTCTCTGAGCTTTAGGTTTTACTCACAGCATATATCCAGCTGTGGGGAACCAGGATGAAATCCTTCAGGATCATCAATAAATCCTTCCCTGCAGAAATATGTGTAATCATAAAACCACAAACCTTTATACTCTTGTAATCCAACTTGCAAACCCATGCAATCAATCACCTAAATGATTAACCAATAAATATTTGGTGAGTACTTAACAGGCAATAAACAATAAGAATATGATGATGAGCACAACAGAACTACTTGAAGAAGTGAATATTACAATTGCATAACTGAAAATGATAATAATAGTTTGAAAGAAATATTTGTGATGAATTGAGAGTATAATGGGAGTTAAAACTTAGATGGATTTATGAGATCAATCATGAGGAAATATATGTAATGGTACATGACTGAAAGCAAATCTTGAACAATTAATTGATAATTAGCTCAAATGGCATCGCTACTTGCAAATCAAAAAAGTTAAATTCACACAGCCATGACTGATTTAACTTAAGAGGCTGCTTGCATTGAGGCTTTGGAATAGCATAAATCTTCTCTTTTGAGATAGCTGGGCTTCCTTCCCGAGTGACCCTTACCACTCTCTAGGCATAGCTTGTGGTTTACATTTCTTTGCCTTGCACAATCTTGAAAGTTATGTGACTGTGACTATAAACATGAAAGATTTGGGGAACTCCAATTTACTGTTGTTCTACTCTAACAAGCTTTTCGTAACACTGACTGCTTTTAGTGCTGCTCGTGATCTCTGAACTAAATGGAACTACAACTAATAAATGACTCAAAGCCTCTCTGAGACAGATAGAAGTTCAAAGGAGATACCTTATAACATAAATGTGGGTAACAGAGCCCCTATCAAGAGGATTTGCAGGATGGCATGATTGGTGAATTTATTATATGAGGAAGAGGCCCTTGGCCTTGCAGATCCAGATAATCTTTTTTTTTTTTTTTTTTTTTTTTTTGAGACAGCTCACTCTGTCACCCAGGCTGGAGTGCAATGGTGCAATCTTGGCTCACTGCAACCTCCGCCTCCTGGGTTCAAGTGATCCTCCTGCCTCAGCCTCCCAAGTAGCTGGGACTATAGGCGCATGCCACCATGCCTGGCTAATTTTTTTTTTTTTTGTATTTTTTGTAGAGGCGGGGTTTCACTGTGTTCGCCAGGATGGTCTCAATCTCCTGACCTCATAATCCACCTGCCCCGGCCTCCCAAAGTGCTAGGATTACAGGCGTGAGCCACTGCACCTGGCCCGGATCCAGATAATCTTACTGGAGTCGTAGAACTTATCAGACTTGAGAATCCTCATTTAAATTTACAAACTAAACACATATAAGTTTGAAGTGTGCACCAAGAAATATAACTTATTAATAGACAATGAGAAATTTAGCAGTCTGAATACAGGAGTCAGTCAGACCAGGGTATTTGCTCCCAGTGAGATAAAATACCTAGGAATCAAAATTTTCAGCATGGTAACGGGGAGTGTGAAGATGGGACAAAAGGAGTCATCTGGATTATCCTGATAATTCCAACTGATTCTATCCCCTAACTATGTTTTGGATCTATCCACTCTCCATCTTCCCTGCCCACACTCTACTTCTGGATGCATCACTTATTTTCTGGACTCTATACAGCAAATGGCCCACTCATAATCATATTAGTGGAGTGAGTTCACTGAAACATCAATCAGATCATACAAATTCTCTGCCTGAAATCCTTTTATTGGCATCCCATTCTTCATAAAACAAAGCCCTGGCTCCTTTGCATGGCTTTCAAGCCCCCAAGTGAACTGGTGCCTGCCAACCTCTCCAGCCTCCTCTACTTATCATCCCCCACTCATGCTCACTCATTGAACCTCTTTAATTTCCCATAATGCACATGTCCCATTTCACTTTTACCATGGTGTTCCTGGACTTTTCTTGATCACGGTGTCTTCATCCCTCTATTGTCCTGGATAACTTTTATCGATCCTTTGGAAATAAGCTTATCCTCACTTCTTCTATAATACTTCCTTTCCTTGGTTCCCTCTTCGTCTAGTTGAGTTGCTCTTGTTGTCCTCCGTAGCAACTTTTTCTTTCCTAGTTACTTAAATGTCTTTCCCACTGGACTACATGGTTAATGAGGCCTGGGGTCACATCATTCTCTGAAGAATCTGCAAAGGCAGAAGCTATGTCAATCTCAATCACTGTTGTATTCCTGGTACCTAGCAGAATGCATGAGGTTCAGTAGATGCTAAATAACATCTGGTTAAATAAATGCATATATTCCAATATGCATTAGTATCAAAGTATTATAAATTGATTGTACATTTTCATACTTGCCAGAGAACTTGGTAGTCCACTTCTTATTGCTGTACCTCGATCCAATGCCAAAGTATGGTTCTTAGGTTCCCCGCCCCCAAGATAAAATCTCCTATGTACTACTTTAGATATATCATTGGCAGCAGTGAGTGTAGAGAGAGTTTCTTGTTCTCATTTCTGGAATAAGAAAAAGATTGTTTCCAAATAACATTTTGAATGTTATTTGCTGCTATCTATTATGGTTTCATTCTGTACTTTAAATATTAGGGGTTCTTTGCTGTCACCCCTGCCAACAGACAAAGCCACTGAACTCATCACTAGAATAATGGCACAGAGCCGATTCTTATTATTCTGAGGTAATGAAGAGAACATTAATTGGACAGAATAAGAATGAGCTAGTAAGGGAAAGGATGCAGTTTACAGGGATAGAAATTGTTCCTGAATCGAGATCTTCATTAGTTGTTCCCAATGCTTGGTCCCAAATGGCTTTCTCCCTGATTTTCAATAAGAAAAGTAAAAAGTAAGCTAAATTTAAGAGTAAAAAACAAGTTATTTAATTTAACTGAGATGCCTTAAATTCCTCAGGACAAGTCATGATAATTTCCCATGACACCTAGACATCGTCCTCCATCTTGCTTGAAAATAACTATTTTCATTCCCCTCCAAGGTTGTTCTCAGGTTTCGGACAGAGGCACTTGTTTATATTTGAAACTTTGAGAATTATTAAATGCTTATGAAGACATTACTGGAAATATCATATTTTGAAATATTAAACACACAGTGTTTTTGTATTAGACTTTGCTGAAGTGACAAACAGCTACAAAGCCCCAGGGACTTGTAGCAACAGATTCATTTCCCTATCCCATTATAGGTGGTCTGCAGGTTGACCTGCCATCTTCTCTTTCTGAGCTCCAGGCATAAGAAGTAGCCCCTATCTGGGATGTATTGTTCTCGTGGAAGAGCAGAAAAGTGCAAGAGACTAAGTCCAATCATACAATTTCCTTTAAAGCTTCTATGGGGCTAAAGCACAGAGCACATCTATTCACATTCCACTGGCCAAAGCAAGTCACGTGGCTAAGTCCAGGACCAATTGCACAGGAAAGTATAACCCTCTTACAGTTATTAAGAAAGTGAATTATTGAGAACAAAAACATCATTACCACAATTGCTTATCCAGACATCGTTTCCACTAAAATTTTCACTCAGGAATATTTTTCGGCAAATCAAATTTATCACATAGTTTTAATGCCATTACATACATCATTGTAGATTTCCAATACTTGCTCCATATCATACTTTTAATGAAAATTATCTTTAATGGTTACATAATGTTTCATTAAATTGAAGAACCATGATTTCTCTATAATGTGGCTATTTAAATTTCTCCCAGTTTTTTGCCTTTATTATGATCCCTAATGGTGTTATGAAAATCTTGGTCTATAATTTTTTTCTGGACATAAAATCCTCTCTTTTGATTAGATACCCAGAAGAATAATAACTGGGTCAAAGTGTGAATATTTTTAGAGTTCTTAAAATAATTTGACAAATTGCTTTTCAAAAGCATGGTAACAATTTTTACTCCTATTTGCAGTATATAAGAAGGTCCATTTGTGCTAAATTCTTACCAGCAGTGTTATTATTAATGATATGAAATATGTATAAAACCATTCCTTGCCCAGGTATATGTGACCCCTCTGATTTTCTTTGCACCTCTTTTTCCAATCTGTGTCTTTCTCCCTTTACTGGGCTGAAACCTCGTAGGTCAGGGACTAAATTATCATCATCTTGCGTGTGCCTGTTTAATAAAGGCCAGTTAAATTAATCAGCTGCTGAATAAGTAAATAAAGGAGTTAAAATGGAATCTCGTTTAAAAAAAAAAAATTCTTTGTTTACTACAAGGTGAAGCATTTTCTTTTTATTTTATTTTATTTTTTTAAGTTCCAGGGTACATGTGCAGGATGTGCAGGTTTGTTACATAGGTAAATGTGTTTCACGGTGGTTTGCTGCACCTATCAACCCATCACCTAGGTAGTAAGCCCAGTATGCATTAGCTCTTTTCCCTAATGTTCTCCCACCACCTGCCCTCCCCTGACAGGCCCCAGTGTGCGATGTTCCCTCCCTGTGTCCATGTGTTCTCATTGTTCGGCTCCCACTTATAAGTGAGGACATACACTTTTAGTCTTCTCTTCCTGCGTTAGTTTGCTGAGGATGATGGCTTCCAGCCTCATCCATATTCCTTCAAAGGACAAGATCTCATTTCTGTTCATGGCTGCAGAGTATTCCATAGTGCATATGTACCACATTTTCTTATTTATTTATTTTATTTTATTTTTTTAAAGGTTAAACAAATATGTTACTAATTGAAATACCATCAATATAACCATAAAAATCGGAATTGTTTTCTTTTTTAGTATCACGACATGGTCAAATTTAAGAATCTAATTCAGATTTCACTGATTCTACTGAGTCACTTGGGGCCATCAGAAATTACACATAGTCATGTACATTTTCCATAACCCTTGCTTATGAAATTCACATTTTTTGCAAATTTATAATTATTTTAATTTCAAAATATATCAAAAACATTAGGGCTTATTTAAAATAAACTTTGGCTAATATACTTGTAAGTTTTTAAAATTGAACTTTATATTGTGGGAATTTAAACCTTTACTCTTAAAATTGAGCACTTACATTTATGTGACTGGAAAACATTTGGAGTAATACATGCCCAACTATTACCAGTAGCTTCTCTGAAAGAGTAAGAGTGGAAAAGGGTCAGGGTTGCTGTTTTCACTTTTCAAATATACTTTTTATATTTACATGATTATATACTTTTTATATATAACATGTTTTATATTGTTTAAATACATCTTTATAATACATTTGGAAAATTTTATACTTTTTTTAAATGAGCCTAAATAATCAAATTTAAAAGTTATGTTTCACATGTGGAAGGAAAAAAGAGAATGCAATTTGGAATACCCAATATTGGCACAGACAATGACAGACATAAACATTCCTAAGAAATTTAAAATGGGAACAGAAAATGACTAAATGATTTCTAATATGGTGACTTTTATTTTTCTTTTTTTCTTTTTTTTTTTGAGACAGAGCCTCGACTGTCACCCAGGCTGGAGTGCAGTTGTACAATCTCGGCTCACTGCAACCTTACCTCCTGGGTTTAAGCAATTCTCCCGCCTCAGCCTCCCGAGTAGCTGGAATTACAGGTGTGCACGACCACACCCGACTAACTTTTGTATTTTTCATAGAGATGGGATTTCACCATGTTAGCCACGCTGGTCTTGAACTCCTGACTTTAGGTGATCCACCCGCCTAGGCCTCCCAAAGTACTGGGATTACAGGTGTGAGCCACCGCACCCAGTCAATATGGGGACTTTTAAGACCCTAATTAAATCTACTGATACACCTCCTTAATGCCATTAAAAACACTGAAGAGAAAGAATCATAATTAGTATATAGAGATCCACTATAAGCAATTTAAGAAAGAGCACAGACTAAAAATCAGGCACCATATATCTGTCCTCATAGGATCATAAAACAGTGGAGTCAACATGCTGAAAGGTGTGTATATTTCCCATTCTCAAGAACATTTTCATAGTTATTTTACTACAAAAATATTTGTACAGTTATTTTACTCACTGCCTACTAACTTTTTTAGATTAAAAAATGAAAGGAAATGTAAGTCCATGCTATGATTTGCTCCCTCCAGGTCCTCAAAATCCTCTGTCTTCCCCCAGTATTGAAAAAGAATGGGAGTGATATACTATGGACCATGCCTGGAACCGGTTCACATTTACTTGTCCACACCTCAGTTCTATGGATACATTTAACTATAGGGCTGTGGGAAAATGGAGCTAATCTGTGAGTCCAGGAAGAGGAGAGCACAGTCAGTGGTGATCACTGGGATAATGAAATGGAATATGGCCCAGTGGTTGTGATACAGTGCCTTTCACGAGAGCCAGAATTTCCTCCTCCTAGATTCCCAAATCCTACTTTGTTATGACTGGGATGGAAATTAGAGAAAATGTCAAACTATATAAGGACATCTATTCATTTTGCCTTCAACAGACTTATCAGCCATAAAGTTTTTTTAATGTTTGGGAGTCGTTTGTTGTGCCTAGTGTTCCGTTTTTGGAACGCTAATCATGTGGGAGTTATTTATATCCTCCTCCTCAAGGTCATTGCCAAGGTCTGAATGCAAAAATTCAAAATATTGCAACTTCAGGCATAAATGGGTTAAAAGGGCAAGTTGCAAGTAACATACAAATGTAGTCATAAGACTTTGCTATAAAGAACTTCTTTAATGACAGATTTAGTTATGCAACAGATGATGGACTATCTCCTGTGTATATAGTAGTATGAAAGGACTGCTCCCGTTTTAAGGAGCTTGGATGCTCTTGTCCATAGGTATAGCATTATAAAAGTCTTTTGACGATAAATAGATACAAGTACTAAACCAGAAATAGATAAAACTTCTATAACATACCATGTAGTACCTTAGTTTGATCAAATGGCTTAAAATGAGGAGTAAAATAAAGATAAAAAGACAGCATTATGTAATAATTGGAAGGGCTATTCTCAGTTGAGGCTGGGATAGGTGGATATTTCTTTCCTACAAGCTTTTGAATGTTGTCCCAAACATAGTGAGGGTTGGGGTGAGCTGATAATTGGTGTGGTTTATCTTGCCTGGGATGTAGGTGTCTCCGTGCTCAGGTGGTAGCTCTATTGCCCAGTCTGGCAACAGTATTCTTAAACATATTAAGCTATGTACTTTATGGTTGTCTGTCAAAGCAGAAATGTAAACGCTTATCATCTGACTCCAAAAGAAGTTTTAGCAATAAGTTTAACAACCAGTATCTGTTAATTAAAAAAAAGGGGGGAGGTTTCGAAATTACTTTGTCACTTCCTTTAGCATGTCAACGAGGCAGGCCCAACTGATGATAGACTTTTATAAAAGGGTGCTCACATCTTACAGATGGAACTGAATGACTAGAGGCAGAAAAAGGAGAGAGGCGAAGGGAAGTAGATTGTCAGGCTATTGCCCTGACCTGGTAAATGCCAAGGAAGGGCTTTTGCTGTGGTTCCCATTGAGAACTCCAGAGGACAGTGCCTCTACCTAAGCCTAGAAGAGGATATATCTAAGCAAACAGCATTGTGGTTAGGCAGTCCAAGGGTCTGAGCTCAGTTTTCCTGGTTCCTGGGTGGAATAACACAAAGTACAGAACTTCATAATTAGCATGGAATAAAATAAAGCACAGAACTTCATGCATGCCTAATTTTGGCATGAGAATTGACAGACTCTCTGGCTGGAGAGTTCACAGGAGCAACTATTGCAAGGACAGAGGCTAAGGCCACAAGAAATAGTCTTCATCAGGAACATATACGTCTTAAAGCCAGAATTTTAGAAAGATCCAATGCCAAAAACTTGTTAGCAGTCATCAAAGTCTCCAATATCAAGAAAACATTGTGTACTGTACTTTCATCTGCAATACATTTAATTTTAATGCTAATCCCTAGGACAAAAAGTATTAACCTTGTTTTATTGACGGTAAACTTGAACCTTAGAGTAAATAACTTGCCCAGACTACCTGGTAAGTGGAATTCAGATTCATCCTGACTCCTCACATAAAGTTGAACTTGTTCTCATTTAATGTGGCCTATAATACATACTGTTTTCTGTGCCATCTTTCTGTCCTGGTACAGGATATATAATTTATAATATCATTCTTTTGGATTTTGTCTCCAAAAAGGGCCTTACAGAATATCTTCAATCCATTTTGGTAATAATTCTGCCTCCAGAATTATAAGTGAATATGTAGTTGAGGGCATGATGTAAGTTTAGAGTTATGTAACATCCCAAGTTCCCAAGACCTCCACTGCCCTGGAACAAGATTATACAACCTTACTTGAATATTATTCCTGAAGGATCTTCCAAGTTAAGGGATTTCCATGACTTAAAATGAGATGCTTCCTCTGACAGGTTAGTTTAAACAATAAAACATTTTACAACCATTTTTACCTAAAAGATATTATAATCTACAAGGACTGAGACATAATTAGGTAAAAACAAGGTTTACAGAGATATGACTACATGCAAGGAGCTGTCCCTGGAATTAAGAAGTGCGTAGTCTCATAGAGAAGCCAAATACAATGATTATAAATCTTTGTGTATCAGATACTGTGCCTGACTCTTTACCTACAAAGTCCGATTAACCCTCAGAGATAGTTCAAATTAAAGGTCATTACTTCTGTTTTATAAATAAGGAAACTGAGGAAAGTGAAGTTAAATCACTTGTTCATAATCACATGGCTAATAAATTATAAAGCCTGGATATAATGTGGTACATGTCAAGATAGAAGAAATAGAGTTAGACATGTGTATCTCTTATTTGCAAGGTTTAAGGAAAACTTAAAAAAACAAAAAAAGTTGACACCTGAGCAGGTGTCATTGGAAGTTTAAATGAGAGTCTGACAGACAAATTAAAGCGCACAAAAAAATGTGATATAATATGTAATGTCTCTTACATATCAGACAGAATTCTTTTCCGGCAATTAATCCTAGTGATTCATCTTCAAGATGAATTGTTTAACCACTTAAATGTCAAGGTAAAAATGAAGTATATGCTTGTCACATAACTATAACCTTTTTAGCAAGGTACATTTTGTTTTGTAAAGGTAGGGAAATTTCTGGAGTAGGTACAACCTCATTTTTGAAACATGTTTCCTAGTAAGAGACCCTGGGTGCCATGGGTGAGTCTGAGAGGCTCTGGTTAGCAGTACAGAGCCCCCATTCTCACCCCAGCACAGAAACAGCTGATGGATTCAATCCAGGTGAGGGTATGGTTTTCAAATATACACTTCTTTCAGCTTGCATGGTCTATGTATCTCATAGATAGCATTTATCACATGATATAGTACTTATTCATTTACATGACAGTGTTTGCCCACTACCCCGCAGGCTTCAACAGGGCAGGGAATCACATTCCACAGCACCTATATGCCACTGTGATACCTAATAAGCTCCATCCATGTGATGGTTGAACTAAACAGAAACAATCCTTCTTGCTGATAGCAAACATCATCCCAAACTGAAATGACAGCTTATTAACCTAGCTTGAAATACCAGATCACTCTCTCAGTCCCGAAGACCTATTCACATTTCCACAGTGACTCCAACCAGAATGTGGTGGTATATGCCAAAAGAGCCAGATGTACTTCTCTATTCATTTTCCTTAGGCTCTTTAGGCCATATGGCTCTCATCAGTCCTATAATGAGACTTTAGGTTTAAGATTCATAAGTCCATCATTTCCAGAATGCATAGCCCAGACACAGAGCCCAGGCTATTTTTTCCCGACTTGACTTGGCGCTGGATCGTGGTGTGATGAATTTATTATGTACAGCAGCAGGCATGGCACTTTTTAAAAGCAATGTGCCAGAAACAGAAGCCATTGATGAAAAAAAAAAAAAGTCAAAACTTTGCCAATTTTCTCCAAATACCAGCAGAGTAAACTATCATCAGATACAAGTCATTTTCCCCATAAATAACAGCATGAAGTAAATCTATTGCATTCTCAACTCTTTGAAAAGACTAAAAATAACCTCAGAAAGCTGATCTAATTATCCTACATAAATACAACATGTGAATATTAGAGTACGGCACCAACTAATTGAACAGCTAAGGCTACTGGAGAACTTTTACTGGAAGATTCTAAGAGTACTAATAATGATGGCATTAAAAGAATGCACTGATCTTTGCCATATAGTTAGAAGCCCATAAAACATTGCAAATGACAACAGCTGCATTTTGCTGTGCAGACAAAGGTCTTCCATAAGGGAACTCCACTTTCAAGCTTCTTACAATATATGGTAAATTAAAGGGGTCTTCTATTTTTCTGTGGAAACACGTATTTTCTTAATTTCCTGACATTGCACATTTGATTACTACAGAAATATCACTACTTCCTATTACACTCTATTAAGCCTAGTTATACTAGCATTCTCCAATTTAGACTGATAATACTATCATTAAAAGTTCTGTTTTAGCTATAGTACTGATCTCCATGAAAATGCTGGTAATAAGTATGTGCAGTACCATCAAACATGAATGTTACATGTGAAGTAAAATTAAAAAGCATTGTCACTAATCACTGATTTCCTTTAATAGATGCTACTAAATATATGTTATTAAAGCACTACATGCCAATATAGATGAAATTGAGACACTAACAAATAAAGTCCAGGAAATTAAACACGGAAATCAAAGCAGCGACTTTAATGCAAACTGTAGAAAATAAACATACAATATCTATACTGCCATGAAATGCAAACTTTTGAAATGTCATTGGATTTCTTACTGGTTAGACTTTTCTCTTTCTCCATCTAGTCAAAGATAATTAAGTATTTTCTTGAATAGGAAGAGTTTTTTTATTTTGTGGTAAAGAAAGAAAGCTAAGCCATCACTGCCAAAAACATTTCACAGTAATTGACTTGCATTTATTTCTTCGTTCAGTTCTTCTATAAAATTATAATTTTAAAACCTACTTTCCCTATCATTAGGAATATGTATCCTCTTTAATCACTAAAAATTCAAAGAGCTCAAAACTTGCTTACATTAGCTTCAAAAATCTGTCATTGGAGAAGGGTCATAAAATGCTATTTTATATTTTTAAAAATCACTGATCTCTATTGACTGAGTTTATTCAGTGAATATGTTTGAGTCCCATGCAAGTCACAGAATCAGAGTAAAGGGGTTCTAAGGATTTAAGGACACCTTTGCTTCAAGAACCTTTGCTTCTGTCTGACAGAAGAAGTTCAAGGAAAATATGTAACCATCTATAATACAATGTAATAATATAATAGTTGCCATTATTAATATAAACATGCTATGTGATTTCAAATGAGAAAAATAATATATGGGTAGTGAACGTAAAATGTCATTAGGTAGAAGATGGAACTTGAATAAAAAGGATTTGGCCAGTAGTCATGGGAAGGCCATGGATATTATTCAAGGAAGGGCCATGATGAGCAAGTAGCCTGGTTTTATTGGAGTGTCATATGAGTGATACAATGTTAAGGACATCAGACTAGATGTGTGGAGTGTGCAGTGGGGAAAAAAGCCTCAATTGCTGGAATTAAGAGTTGATATTTAATTTTATCAGCAAGGGGGTGTATTGAAAGTGACAGGATTGAGGATACGCAACCCCAAAATATGGCTCCGTGACATATTGAATACTTTTAGTTAAAGAAATTTGAGAAATGGCAGGTGTAGAAAGGATTCTCTAAACTTCTCCTAAATTAGTTCATCAGACCCTCACGTGAGAGGTGCTCTTCTTATCCAGAGGAAAAGAGCATCTCTATCTCCAAAGACAGAGGGAAGCCAATGAAACTCTGAACTAACAGGCTTTGCTAAGATTTCCTCCAACTTACTACCCTTAGCTCATATCCTTTTTTTCTTATCATATTTTTCTATAACTTGCTATTCTTCAGTCTTCATATAAAAATGCTCATTTAACTATATCCTGGGATCGTTATTTCCTTAGAAAGGCTCCCATGTCATGTTAAACATACTGAATATATTTGTATTATTTCCTTTTGTTAATCTTTCTTTTGTTAGAGTATCAGCTGAGAACCTAAAAGAGTAGAAAGCAAAATATATTTTTCTTCCTCTACTAAAGTTCATGAGCAAGAAAGGATGTGAAAAAAAAGAAGGCTAGTCTGGAAGTGGAGCAAGACCTTCAGAGAGTGGAGAAAAACTGGAGGGATTAAGGAAATTGAGTAAAAAAAAGAGAGAGAGAGTACAAAAATCATACTACTAAGTTAAGCTACCTATATAGTAATTTTAAACGTCAAGAATTCAAAAGAAGAAATTGAGTTGGTTAAATTCAGAGAAAAATTTTTAGATGAAAAGGTTCAAACTGAAGGAATATCTTAAACACAAATATATATATACATTTATAATAAAATCTATATATTATATATACATACATGAGATATATAAATATATTATATATTATATATGTGAAAAATGAAGTATTTTAAAGTCTTGACCAGGCTCAGTAGAAAATACGAAGGTCATGATCAACTAATAATATATGGTAATATGAGTGCTGATTATTTGGCATCCTTGGTTTACTTCAGATCTCGTAATTAATTACTTTCTAATAACGTTATAGGAAATAATAATAAAAGGGCAAATAAATATGGATACATAAACATTATTACCATGGCACTATTCAAGTAGAAAAGTAGAAACAATCTAAATGTCTAACAGACTGAGAACAAATAAAAGTATTTTAAATATTATTTAATGATAGGAAAAGGTACAAATAATAATGTTTAAAAAAACTGTATGATCTAATTTTTAAAAAATTATACAGAGGAAAGAGTGTTAAGACGTACTTCAACTTCACAGAAGTTAGGATTGAATAATGAGAATATAAATAATTTAATTTTGTTATTTTACCTTTCCATACTTTAAAAATGCTCCAAAACTATTTGTAATAAAAGATACATTTTTAAAGCTTTAAAATCTTCCTAAGTCTAAAAAAAAAAAAAAGAAAAAAATCCCATAGGAATTGCTTTCTTCCCAAATGGAAGTGCCATTTTATCTAATATTCTCTAATCTAAGTGTAGCCAAACTAATCCTCAGATATACTTCTCTGTGAAAATAAATTCCAGAGTTTCCTATATTTATTTCCCAATTATTTCAAAAATAATGAATTCAGCTTTCCAATTATTAAGAAGCATAAATTCACCCAGAAGTGTGGGATTAACGACACTACCCTTAGAAGAGGGGGTGAACCTAAGGAGAAGAGAGAAGGAAATGGGAAACTCTGTATTCTTTGGAGTTGTATTCTTCATAAAACATGTTACCTACAGAATAGGGACAAATGCCTTTTCTTTTTTTTTTTGAGACGGAGTCTCTCTCTGTCGCCCAGGCTGGAGTGCTGTGGCAGGATCTCGGCTCACTGTAACCTCCGTCTTCCAGGTTCAAGCGATTCTCCCACCTCAGCTTCCCGAGTAGCTGGGATTACAGGCGCCTGCCACACAGCACCCAGCTAGTTTTTGCACTTTTAGTAGAGACTGCATTTCACCATGTTGGCCAGGCTGGTATGGAACTCCTGACCTCAGGCCATGCGACCACCTCGGTCTCCCAAAGTGCTTGGATTACAGGCGTGAGCCACAGCACCCAGCACTAAAATTCATCTACTTTCAATGTAATTTAAAATACGCACTGTTGAGGCTTATTATGTGACAAAACCTGTGCCAGACTTCATTGTTTAAAAGAAAGACCCTAATAAGGACTCTGATGAGGCCAGACGTGATGGCTCAAGCCTGTAATCCCAGCACTTTGCGGGACTAGAGCAGGCAGATAATCGAGGTCAGGAGTTCCAGACCAGCCTGACCAACATGGCGAAACCCCGTCTCTACTAAAAATAAGTAATAATAATAATAATAACAATAACAATAATAATAATAAGCCAGGGTTGGTGGCGCGCTCCTGTAATCCCAACTACTGGGAGGCTGAAGTGGGAGAATGGCTCTAACCTGGAAGGCGGAGGTTGCAGTGAGCTGAGATCGCACTTCTGCG
>NW_016816945.1:2513330-2549348 GCF_001698545.2 Rhinopithecus bieti
AAAAAAAGGACTCTGATGTACTTACATTCTTCAGTTCCAAAAAAAAGTCAAAATATATCTACTGAGTCACAATCCTCTGTTTGGCCTGGACACAGGGGAAAACATCTTCCATTTTCTTAAAATAATTAGAAATAACTATGTGGTAATTATAATTATGTAAATGCAACTATGAGAGTTAAGGGCTAAGGGAACAATTCACAAAATTAAACAGGAATAAGCAATTTTCTGAAACCCCTTTAGTCTGATAGTAAACAGCCCAGTGGAATATAAACCGTGGATATTATGATGTCTCCAAGGTGATTTTCTGTCATATCCAAAGACCCAAAGCCTTATGAATCTGTTTTGGTTCTATCCAATTCTAACTCAGCTAGCCTAGCACTGTTACTAATCCAATTGAGTGTGTGACCTGGCTAAAGTAGACAGCATAATAGAGCTGTAGCTGTTTTGACAATGTCATTTCTCTGATAGGTTCCAGTTATTCAGTTGCATCTATGATTTAGATGCAGAGTTCTCCATGGTTTGGTAATAATTTTCTCTATTTTTTTATGATTCCAGAGAAATAAAAGATGCCTTGCAATCCATTTATGCCCACTAGCTCTACTTTATAAACTCTTTATCATTCTGAGGAACACCGTATTCTACTTCATCCAAGCTCTAAGAATGTTTCTTGAAGAACTGAGGAAGTTCAATTCAAATAAAACTGAAGAGTGGCCCACAAAAGAAAGGTTTTAAAACGTACTCTAAAACGTACTGCAATCTAACTCTTCTAGTAACTGAGGCACAATGCCACTTTCTTGTTTAATCAAAACTGCCGAGCCTGACATAAAGGACCTTTTGCTCTAGCCCTTTCTAAGTATAAAATCATATATCTTGCCAGATTTTATCTCCTATCTTATACCCCCGCCACATAAAGTTTCTTGCAATCCTCAAGTTCACATGTTCTCTTAGACATACTGTTACTTCTCTCTTTCTTCCCTCTTTCTTTTCTTTTTTGCTTGCTTTCTCTTTCTCTTTCTGTTCCTTCCTTCCTTCCTTCCTTCCTTCCTTCCTTCCTTCCTTCCTTCCTTCCTTCCTTCCTTCCTTTCTTACTTCTTTCCTTCCTTCTTTTCTTTCTTTCTTTCTTTCTTTCTTTCTTTCTTTCTCTCTCTCTCTCTCTCTCTCCTCTCCTCTCATTTCTTTCTTTCTTTCTTTCTTTCTTTCTTTCTTTCTTTCTTTCTTTCTTTTTTCTTTCCTCTCTCTTTCTTTCTTCTCCTTCTTCCTTCTTCCATTCCTTCTTTCCTCCTCCTCCTCCTTTCTTTCTCCCCTTCCTTCCTTCCTCCTTCTCCTTCCTTCCTTCCTTCCCTTCCTTCCTGCCTGCCTGCCTGCCTGCTGCCTGCCTTTCTTCTTTCTTGATAAGTCGTCACTCTATCTCACCAGGCTGGAATGCAGTGGCCTCGATCTCGGTTAACTACACCCTTCACCGTCCCGGTTTCAAGTCCTCCCGGGTAGCAGTTTACGATCACTTGCTTCTCTCATCTCCGCCTATACTTAACCCAAACTTCACTGAATAATTTCTACTTAACCACTAACACTCTGATTAGGTTATAAATTAGTGAATATTTCCATCAAAAAGAAATTTTGGATATGTCCCTGAGATCTATCAGTATTTAATACTCTGTTAGACAATTTAGCTGATTAAATAATCTTTGTGGTCCTGTTAATGTAACAAATTTGTCATCCAGTATGTGACGAGAGACAGACCACTCTAGAAGTGGTCACAGATAGAGCCAAATAGATAGGCATTTGGGCACATGCTTAAAATTATAGACGCATAATATACTAAAGAAAGAACTTTTTGATCTTTTTTTTTTTTTTTTTTTTTTTGGCTTAGTTTAGTATTAATTCTTCAGGGAAAAAAATCCCTATTATTGTTCACTTTCATAATGGTTGTATGAGGCACTCAATGGACCAGTTATCCAGTAAAACAACTATAATTTGTGAAGGTTATGTATTTAAAAAAGTAACCATTTAAGGTCTCTGAAAATTTTACCAAAGGCATTTAACAACTAAGAAACGTGTTCAAGAAAATCTGGTAAAGTTCAGTCATGACGGAGAGAGTCTATTGCCCTTGAGTCATTACCAGTTTGCTCCTTCTCCTGCTCCTCTGCTCCAGGAAGTTCTGGCTAAGAAGATGGTGCTCCCTTTTCACCAAGCTCACAGTGAAAGGCTAAAGTAACTTCATGGTATGATCAGGCTATCAGTATTTTTCATAATCCCCAGCCTGTGTTACTGATGTTCAATTCCACGCAAATGCCAACAAGGATTTGAGCATGTCCTTTCTCCACCCAGTCGGTTATCAGAGGGTACATCTGTACTCCATGGATTCTTAATTCCTCCTTGCATTCAATGCCAACTATTGTGTTGCTTGAAAATTGACTAAAACTAGTGCTGAAACATAACATGTGAATGCATAAGTAGAACACAGTGTGATAGCTTAGGATTCAGTAGGTGTTTTTGACAGATTTGATAAATTAATGAATAATAAGAGGTTATAATAATATGGGAAAAAGAAGAAATCCCTCACTAACATTATTTTAATGCTGTAACGTAACTATAGATATAGATATTCCATGAAAGAGATTCAGAATCATGTTGTATATCACCTAAAGGTCTATAAAGAGTTCTTGTTTTTCCAGATCAGAAGTTTATGAAAATGATTCACGCAGGCATTAAGCTGCAGCTTGAGTAATTGGATCCAATGAAGGAATAGAACTGTTTAGTGGTTAAGAACCTGAATCATGCTTGATAATTAGATAATGTGTGTTTCATTCTAGGGATGTGAATTGTGAGACTGCCTCATGTAAAGGGTATAATGATTTAGCAAAACCAGAAGAGGAACCTACTTGTGTCTTACTCTGCTAAGAAAAGTAGCCTTAGTCGAGCGTGATGATGTGTCTGTAGTACCAGCTACTTGGGAGGCTGAGACAGGAGAAGTACTTGAGCCCAGGAGTTGGAAGCTGCATGAGCTAAGACCCTACTACTACACTCCAGCCTAGGTGGCAGAATTAGATCCTATCTCGAAAGAATGTTTAAAAAGAAAAGAAAAATAGCCTTGGATATCTACAACAGCCAATACATCTAACCTAATCTCTGTTGACATGAAGCCTCAGCTAGTTAAGAAGCAAACCCCAAAACTGTTCGGGTAAAATACCCCAAATCGCATTGGATGATAAACCTGAATTATCAGGTTTTGAATTGCTGAAAAACACATAATTGTGTCTTTTGTGAATGACTATGCTTAATCTTGGGCAGATTTAAATTTTAAATGATGAGATAAATCAAATCCATAGAAATCCATAGTATTTGTAGTTTTGTGTTATATTTGGAAATAATCTATGCATATTTCGTATTTTGAGTATTTGTAACATTAAAGAAGATTTGGCATTTTAGGAGTGTAATTTGGCAATGTAAAGTTTTTAGCAGATTAGACTTGTAATTTATTTGTCACTAATTGTGATTCTTTATTCCAAGCTTTTCTTAAATTTGTGAAAATTGTTAGTATTTTAAGGGATATTAAAATTATTAGTTTAATTTTAACTTATAAGTACCACATAAGAACTTATTAGACAATCAATGTACTTAAATAATAAGATCGAAATACTAAATTTATGTGTAGTTTAAAATGTTTAAAAATGTTAAATAAGTAAAACTTCTCCTAAATGTAATTACTGGCATGCTGGATTTATAAACAGAATAACATGATATATTTAAATTAGAAGAATAGGGAAAAATTAGGTTTTTAAATTTTTCAATTAATCAACTATTAATAATATAGATATTGAATAGCATTTCCTTTGTATGAAAGTTACCTTCAAAGACAGAAAAAATCTCATATTGATACTCTTTTTGACTCAATTAAGTTACACGAGGCTGTATGGAGTAAACAAGTAATTGTTAACACATATTTTAGTTGTTTCAAAGGGTTATTACTTATTTAAATGTGTTATTTAATGTAATCAAAATAAGTATGTATCTTTTTTTTGGGGGGGAGGGGCAGGGTCTCACTCTGTCACCCAGGCTGGAGTGCAGTGGCCTGATCTTGACCTCCTGCAACCTCTGTCTCCTGTGTTCAAGCAATCCTCCTACCTCAGTTTCCTGAGTAGTTGGGACTACAGGCACCCACCAGCACATCAGACATTTTTCATACAGACAGGGTTTCACCATGTTTCTCAGCCTGGTCTTGAGCTCCTGAATTTAAGCAATCCACCAGCCTCAGCCTCCCAAAGTGTTGGGATTAGAGGAAATATATATTTTGAGATGGGTTCTCTGTCACGCAGGTTGGAGTGCAGTGGCGTGATCTCAGCTCACTGCAACCTCCACCTCCTGGGTTCAAGCAGTTCTCCTGCCTCAGCCTCCTGAGTAGCTGGGATTACAGGTGCCCACCACCATGCCTGGCTAATTTTTGTATTTTTAGTAGAGATGGGGTTTCACCATGTTGGCCAAGCTGGTCTTGAACTCCTGACATCAAGTGATCTGCCTGCCTCAGCCTTCCAAAGTGTTGGGATTACAGGCGTGAGCCACCGTGCCTGGCTGGAAATATGTATCTTTTTAATGAATAGCTCTTCTTACCTGCTTCTAAGAAGTAATAAGCCAAATTCCACATAGATTTCTAAATTATTTTATAGATTTCTCAATATTCACAGAAACTCTTTTCAATGTTTACTTAGATATAATTGAGTTTAGATTCAGAAACTACACTTCTGAGTAAATAGTTTCTCAATAGTAGTTTCTGAATTCTATTGAGGTTCTATTTTTCTTGAAATTTTTATGTGTCTTTCTTTTTCTCTAAACACCGTTCAATTAATATTATGAATACATACTCAGCTAAGAGAGTTTGAAGGTAAGACAAAAGATAATTCAACAAATACAAANTAGTTTAAAATGTTTAAAAATGTTAAATAAGTAAAACTTCTCCTAAATGTAATTACTGGCATGCTGGATTTATAAACAGAATAACATGATATATTTAAATTAGAAGAATAGGGAAAATTAGGTTTTAAATTTTCAATTAATCAACTATTAATAATATAGATATTGAATAGCATTTCCTTTGTATGAAAGTTACCTTCAAAGACAGAAAAAATCTCATATTGATACTCTTTTGACTCAATTAAGTTACACGAGGCTGTATGGAGTAAACAAGTAATTGTTAACACATATTTTAGTTGTTTCAAAGGGTTATTACTTATTTAAATGTGTTATTTAATGTAATCAAAATAAGTATGTATCTTTTTTTTGGGGGGGAGGGGCAGGGTCTCACTCTGTCACCCAGGCTGGAGTGCAGTGGCCTGATCTTGACCTCCTGCAACCTCTGTCTCCTGTGTTCAAGCAATCCTCCTACCTCAGTTTCCTGAGTAGTTGGGACTACAGGCACCCACCAGCACATCAGACATTTTCATACAGACAGGGTTTCACCATGTTTCTCAGCCTGGTCTTGAGCTCCTGAATTTAAGCAATCCACCAGCCTCAGCCTCCCAAAGTGTTGGGATTAGAGGAAATATATATTTTGAGATGGGTTCTCTGTCACGCAGGTTGGAGTGCAGTGGCGTGATCTCAGCTCACTGCAACCTCCACCTCCTGGGTTCAAGCAGTTCTCCTGCCTCAGCCTCCTGAGTATCTGGGATTACAGGTGCCCACCACCATGCCTGGCAAATTTTGTATTTTAGTAGAGATGGGGTTTCACCATGTTGGCCAAGCTGGTCTTGAACTCCTGACATCAAGTGATCTGCCTGCCTCAGCCTTCCAAAGTGTTGGGATTACAGGCGTGAGCCACCGTGCCTGGCTGGAAATATGTATCTTTTAATGAATAGCTCTTCTTACCTGCTTCTAAGAAGTAATAAGCCAAATTCCACATAGATTTCTAAATTATTTTATAGATTTCTCAATATTCACAGAAACTCTTTTCAATGTTTACTTAGATATAATTGAGTTTAGATTCAGAAACTACACTTCTGAGTAAATAGTTTCTCAATAGTAGTTTCTGAATTCTATTGAGGTTCTATTTTCTTGAAATTTTATGTGTCTTTCTTTTCTCTAAACACCGTTCAATTAATATTATGAATACATACTCAGCTAAGAGAGTTTGAAGGTAAGACAAAAGATAATTCAACAAATACAAAACATTTTTTTATGAAGGGACATCTGTGGAAGCTCTGGGAGGTAATGCCCCCGACCTCTAGCTCATAACTAGTAATGAAGAAGATATGTTTGAAAACAAAAGTGCTCTGTCTGTAATTTGTTCTGTAATTCAAATGTTGATTCTTAGACATGCAACACAATAGTTGTCACCGAATGCAAGGAGGAATTAAGAATCACATGATACATATGGCAAGTACTTTGCTCTCCTTACTCCCTCTTCCTCTTCCCTCAACATCAAACAGAAACAACAAGTTCAATAACAACAAACTGATATTCATTTTATTAATACCCCCCAATAATGTTAAAAAACATATTCTGGATTGCTTATTACTTTGTCTTTTGGGTCCACTGCCAGTTTTTAAAATCTTTTTTAAGTTGTTGTAAAATACGTATAACATAAAACTTACCATCTTACCCCTTTTTCAGTGTACAGTTCAATGGTATTAAGTATATTCGTAATATGCAACTAACACCACCGTTCGTCTCCATAACTCTTTTCATCTTGTAAAACTGAAACTCTTCTCATTAAACAATAATTCCCCATGCCTCCCTGCTCCCAACCCCTGCAACCACTGTTTCTGTTTCTATGATTTTAATTACTCTAATTGCTTCATGTAAGTGGAATCATACAGTGTTTGTCTTTTCGTTTCTGGTTAATTTCCTCAAGCTTAATCTATGTTATAGCATATGTCAGAATTTCCTTTCTTTCTGAGGCTGAATAATATTCCATTGTATATGTGCGTGTGTGTGTTTGTGTGTGTGTGTGTGTGAACATGTGTCATGTCTTGCTTAACAACAGGGATACATTCTGAAAAATGGCTAGTCAGGAGTTTCCATCATTGGGCGAACATCCTTTAGTGCAGCAGTCCCCAGCGTTTTTATTTTTTCCATGGATTGGTGATTGTGGGAGATGGTTCCAGGATGAAACTGCTCCACCTCAGATCATCAGGCATTAGTCAGATTCTCATAAGCGAGGCGCAACCTAGATCCTTCACATGTGCAGTTCATAATAGGGCTCGTGCTCCTACGAAAATCTAATGCCTCCCCTGACCTGAGCTCAGGCAGTAATCCTGGATTGCCCACCAGTCACCTCCTGCTGTGCAGTCTGGATCCTAAGAGGCCAGGGATCAGTACTGATCCGTGGCTCAGGGGTTGGGGACACCTGTTTTGTGTATTCACAATGGTATAGCCTACCACACACATAGACTATGTTGTAAGGCCTATTGTTCCTAGGCTACAAATCTGCACAGCAAGTGACTGTACTGAATAGTGTAAAGAAGTAAGAACACAATGGTAGTGTCCGTGTGATAGAAATCTTTCAGCTCCATTATTGTTTTATAGGACCACTGTCGTACATACCGTTGACTGAAACATCGTGATGCAGGAAGTGACTACATATCCACATTTTATCTGTTAATTGACACCTGTGCTGCTCACACTTTTTGGCTATTGTGAATAATGCTGCCATAAACATGTATACAAATATCTCTTTGAGATTCTGCTTTTAGTTAATTTGGGTATATACCCAAAAGTGGAATTGTTGCATCATATGCTAATTCTATTTTTAATTTGTTAAGAAATTATCATACTGTTTTCCACAGCAGCTGCACCAATTTACATTCTCTCTAATGGTGAAAAAAGGGTTCCAATTTCTCCACATCATCATCAACATTTGTTTTTTCGTTTTTTTGTTTTTGTTTTGTTTTGTTTTTAAAGGCCATCCTGAGATGTCGTGTGGTATCTCATTGTAGTTTTGATTTGCATTTCCCGATTGATTAGTGATGTTGAGCATCCTTTCATGTGCTTATTGTCTAGTCATCTATTTTCTTTGGAGAAATATCTATTCAAGTTCCTTGCCCATTTCTTAATTCAATTGTTTGTTGTTTTCCTGTCATTGAGTTTTAGAAATTCTTAATATATTCTGAATATTAGTCTTCCATCACAAATATAATTTGCAAATCTTTTCTCCCATTCTGTGAGTTGCCTTTTAACTGTGTTAATAGTGTCTTTTGCTGCATATTTTTTAAAATTTCCATTAAGTCAAATTTGTTTGTTGTTTTACTTGGTTGCCTATGTTTTGTGTCATATGTAAGAAATTAATGCCAAATCCAGTGTTCTGAAGCTCTTGTTCTATGTCTTCTTCTAAGAGTTTTATACCTTTAAGTCTTACATTTAGACCTTTGATCCATTAAGTTAATTTTTATATATGGTCTTAAGAATCCAACTTCATTATTTTTTCATGCAGATATCTAGTTTTCCCAGTACCATTTGTTGATAAGACTGTTCTTTACCAATGAGTGGTCATGGTACTCCTGTCAAAAATCATTTGACCATGTATGTGAAGGTTTATTTCTGTGTTATCTATTCTATTCCATTGTTCTATACATCTGTCATTATGCCAATACCACACTGTTTGATTACTTTAGCATTGTAGTAAGTTTGAAATCAGAAAGTGTGAGTCCTCCAACTTTGTTCTTTTTCAAGACTGTTTTGGCTATTTAAGATCTCCTGAGAATCCATTTGAATTTTGGAATGGAGTTTTCTATTTCTGCCAAAAAAAATATTATTGGGGTTTTAATAGGAATTGCATTGAAGCTATATATTACTTTGGGTAATACTGACATCCTAACAATATTGCCTTCCAATCAATGAACATGAGAGGTAGTTTCATTGATTTATGTATTTTTAAATTTACTTCTGCAGTGTGTTTATGTTTTCATTGTACAAGTTTTTCAACCCCTTTGTTAAGTTCATTTCTAAGTTTTTTAAATGATATTGTAAATGGAATTCATTGAAATGCTAAATTTGGGGCATTAAAAGCAAGCTGAACCATACAGGCTTAAATTAAAGCCTCAAAATTTACCAATTTTATGATGTACAGAAAGATTCTGAGTCACTCTCTGCCTCTGTTTTCTTCTCATCTTTACAATGGAAAAAGTAGAAGTCCCCATCCCACAGGATTGTGATGAGGTTTACATCTATAAAGTCTTAGAACATTGCCTGGAACATATGAGGTACTTACAGCCCATTAGATATTTTGATAATACCAAGAAGAACAATGGACCAAAATCGTCACTGTTTTCAAGTAGCTTACAGTCTTAGGTAAATTAACGCAAAATTCTGAAAACCCATTCAATGACAGACTGAAATGAAACAATTGCAGGGTTTTTTTTTTTTTTGGCCTTCAAGAGGTGTTCATTCTCCCCGGCTCAGAAATCCTCACTATCTCCCTATAGATTACAGTTTAATTTCAAATGCTGAAATTCGATGTAAGCAAAGAGAATGGAACACTGGTTTGCAAGTTGATGTTTCAAAAATCTCACATAAAACTATCCACTGCTGCATAAAACTTTCCCATAGATATTAGCTGCTGGATATTGTTCATGCTGTCTTCACTGCCTTGGATGCTGTCATTTCCACCAATTTCAATCATTAATACCCGAATCAAATGCAACTTGAAATTTATTCCTACCCGATTTAACATATTCTCTCCTTTCGCGGAACCCCCATAACGTTGTGCATCTTTCTAATAGCACTTAATTGGTCCTGATTTACATTATGCTTATTTGTTCCCATGTGGTCACTTTCTAGTTGACCTTATTTCTTTGTTTTTTCCATTTCTTTAATCTCCCCTCCCTGTGGTATTTTGAATGACATAATTCTCAATAAATGTTTTAAAATAAATATGCTGAATTTTTGATGTGCACATCAAATCTATCAGTAAACTTAATGAAAACTAGTTGTACCAAAAGCAATTAGTTCAATGTATCATATTTTGGCCTTTTAATATGTGTTGAATTTCATCAGTGTGTAATTATCAAAGTGATGTGATGCAAGGAAGAATGATGAAGCTTATTTGAGCACTTACTCTATGCCAGGCATATTATTCTACATTTTACTCATAACAACCTTTGTTTTATGAATTAAGAAAAAAAAAAAAATCAAAAGAGAGGTTAAGTAACCTACCCAGCATCACACAGCTAATAAATAGGTAACTCGGCAAAAGATACAGGTTTATAGAGCTCAAAATCCATGAGTTTTGCCTTTGTTTTTCATTTCTTCCTCCTTGTCCTACTCCTCTTACTCCTCCTCGGTCTTCATTTCCTGCAACACAAGCCTGCCATAAAAAATGTTGCCAGGAACATTTGAACCAGAATTCAACAGTGGAAATTATCAGATAATTAAGAATCACTCAAAAAGATAAAAATTAGTAAATGTTATTAATGGTTCTCCACTTAAAAAAACTGCTGCAAGCAAATCTCTGTTTTATTTTAATTGAAGTGACCCCATCATTTCCAGTTATATTGAGTTTGATAAAATACACCTAGAAATGGGAAATATATGGATGAGGAAGGCAAATCTTCTTGATATGTAGTTATTGACTTACTTAACATTAGCTCATGAATATGAGTACTACCTGTCTCTTGTTATCTCAATAAAAATAAATTTTACCAAAGTAAAGAACAAATAAGAAATAATAAAAGACTAAACAAAATCAAACTTATCAGCACTTAAAAGCCAGTATAAAGTACATTGAAAACTGTCATATCCTAAAATATAAACTAAACATATATCCCCTCTTCCACAAAACACCTAAATCATAGAGTACATGGACTGTGACCATAATGGAAAAAGATGTTCTTTTAAGTGGTAGGATTTCTAGCAACTTATCTCTGTAGTCCCTTTAGAAATACATACTTTTTAAAAAGACCACTATAGGCTCATTTGATGATTACAGATTATTGATAAAAGTTGACTTTGAGATGGAGTGCAAAAAATATATACAGAGGAGGCATGTAAAATGTGAGCGCTGTGTCTAATTTTAGTAGTTTGACCTAGTAATATACAATTAAAGCTCAAGAAATCTCTGATATCAATGCTGTCTTTCACTGTTCCAAGCACCTAGATTTAAGAAATGTAGTAGAAATCATACCTCAGGCACACCTTGACACACCAGAGGTGGAACTGCTATCTAAATCTTCACCTGGCATCATTGTAGAACTCTTACATACTTTGTTTCTTGGTTCAGAAAAGCAGGAGACTAGCTGAAAAGTAAAGTAAGAAGAACAGTATTTGAGTTTTGATGGAAACAATGTCTCTCTTTCTGCTTCATACTTATTTTGAAACGTAATAAAGGCTGAACAGAGAGCTGTTATGTATTGCACAAACCTTCTGTAGCTTCCAGTGAAGCAGTCATTCTCTGAATCCTTCAGAGTTCTAAAATAAAGAAAAAATAAGGCCTAGATGATCATCATGTGGCATGAATATGTGAAGGAATAAATCAATGAAAAGAAGAAGTGGTGTCTATAGAAAATATCCTAAAAGTTTTGAAAAGGAGGACAGGAAAAATAACATCTAATACAAAAAAAAAAAAATAATCAGTAAACATTATTTTGTTATGTGTTTGTTTATTAGGACTTATCTAGTTTGTTCAATATTTTGTGCCCAGATATTAGCTTGATGCCAGGCATATAATGGGGACTTAATGAAGATATTTTAATGAATGAGTGAATGTTCCACAATCCAGTGTTCTGGGTATTATTTCTAGGCTGTTCTCAAATTAGTATATCTCAAGTTATATAAATACAATGCAAGCCAATGTCTTTCAAATGAGATTTTAAAGCATAACCTACTTGCAATCTATATGACAAAAGAATTTTAGTTTGAAGACACTTGCTTATTTCATAGACGGATTAAAAAAGAAGTGTTCTTCCAAAGACCTGTTTCCGAATGAAGGAGGGAAATATAATGACTAATTCTGTATTATGTATTCAACATGTCTTATTTTATTTAACCTATACAATCTGTTTATAAGTTAGCTATTATTATCCTTTCCACAAAGAAGAGAACTGAATTAAATAACTTGCCCAAGCTTAAAAGCTAGTCAATGTAATGGTGTGAGCCCGAAAAGTCATTGTGTATGGCTCTAAAACCTATGCTCTTACCATCACACTATATACTATCGAGATGGCATCTTGTAAGACAAGACAAAGCTACTTTAAATCAAGAGAAACTGCCTCTGAGTTGTCAAGTCTTAACAGACTATTATTCTTCCTTGATGTCTTTTCTATTTTAAAGCAGCAATACTTTTAGGGTGATGTATAAAATGTAACTAAAAGTGGTGAGTAGATTAAGGAATTTACATTGCACTCTCCAGCAAGTACAAATTATATCTCATCCAGTTTTCATTTGAGGATATTTATCAGAATTTATTTTCAAAGATTACCATAAAAAGATAGATAGATAGATAGATAGATAGATAGATAGATAGATAGATAGATAGTGATAGCCCATTCAATATGCTCTTCCTACAATTCAACTTTGACGTATCTCGATTAAGAGGAGGCAGATTTTTCTACCCCTAAGACCAGTCTGAGCAACATAATGAGACCCCATCTCTACATAAAAATGTTTTAAAAATTATCTGGGCATGATGACATGGGCCTGTAGTCCCAGCTACTAGGGAGGCTGAGAATCACTTGAGCACAGGAGTTCAAGGAGGCAGTGAACCATAATCGCTCCACAACACTCCAGCCTGGGCAACAAAGAAATTAACACAGGAAGCTTGTCTAAACACCACTGATAGAACACATGCATCTGCTTACACCCTTTACTGAAGTTCCATTGAAAGGACATTATATATACATACCTCACAAGGATAGATAGAATGGGAGAGTAGCAGTATAGTGGCCGTGAAAATGTACCTCTCTGATCTCCTACTGTGGGAAGCATAAATGATGAGCAGCTCAGCTGTTTCACTCTGAAATCCATTGCTGCATTCATCCAGAGGCCACATTTCCCATAAGCTGCTAAGCTGCTCCTGGTCAAAGAGTGATCTCTGTAGGAATACTAAGGTCAGGTCCTGGGAGATGTGGTACTCCCCTGAGGGTTGACTTTGGCTAGATCAATCCCATCAAGTTTGCTGAACTCTTAAAAAAATGCGTTGCTGTTTAAGACTCTTCCACTTAGCCTTTCTTTCTTCCTTGCTTTTCCTCTCTCCTTCAAAAGTATCAGACCAGCATAATGGTCTAACAGCCCTCTCAGCTTCCTTTAGGTTCCTCCTAATTTTTTTTGGAGGCATTTCCTATAAGTAATAATATATTTCTGACATGTTTAAGTCTATCTTGGTGTCTTCTGCTCAGATGACCTCAAACTAGCACAAGCAGTAAGAAAGTTCAGAAATTTGGGGAAGAGGGAAAGGATACAGAGTGTTAAGCTACTTAGCAAAGTTTTTTTAAAAAAGCTAAAACCCAAAAGCCTGCATAGGAATGACAAAAAGAAATGAGCAAGTTCACAGCACAAAAACCATAGAAATGTGCATAAATTAGGAGCATGAAGTATTAAAGACAATGGTGTTTTGGATATGTCTGATGCAGGAACATTGACTGGAAGTCTAAATAAGGAGACTCCCAACAACCAGGTTCACCGCCACTTCTTACAGCCAGAAGACACTCCTTCCTCTCCCCAGAGGAGAGCTTGTGGGTGAGGCACTGAACTAAAAATGAAAGGGCAAAACTATTTTAGAAATCATCTTTATTTAATCCCCCCAAACTGAATGACAAGATTGTTATGGACTGAGTGTTTGTGACCTGGTCCCCCTATCCCAAAATTCATACATTTAAATCGTAATTACCAATGTAATGGTACTAGCAGCGGGAGCTTTGGGGAGGGAATTAGATCATGAAGTGGAACCCTTATAAGAGAGATCTGAGAGCTAGTGCTTGCTTGTCACCCCATCCACCACCACCTGAGGATACAGGACAAGACAGTCATCAGCAAACTGGGAAGATGCCCAAGACACTGGATCTCCCTGCACCTTCATCTTGGACTTCCAAGCCTTTAGAACTGCAAGAAATACATTTCTGTGGCTCAACTCACAAAATCTATGGTCTTCCATTATAGCAGCCCAAACTGATTAAGAAAAAGACTTTCTAGATGAAAGAGACAGAGGCAGAGTGAGATGGGGAGGGAGGGAAGGAGGAAGGAAAGAAGGAAGGAAGGAAGGAAGGAAGGAAGGAAGGAAGGAAGGAAGGAAGGAAGGAAGAAGGAAGGAAGGATAAGAAGGGAGGGAAGGGAAGAAAGGAAGGAGGAAAAAAGCACTCTGAGGCACTAGGATTGGCAGATTTAGCAAATAAAATACAAGATACCCAGTAAAATTTGAATTTTAAATAAACAACAAACAATCTTTTCATATATATGTTCCATGCAGTATTTAGAACATACTTCAAATATTTGTTATGTATCTAAAATTCAAATTTAAGCCCAGCATGATGGCATATCCCTGTAGTACCAGCTACTCTGGAGACTGGGGCAGGAGAATCACTTGAGCCCCCAAATTCGAGGTTATAGCGAGCTATGAACATGCCACCGCACTCCAGCCTGAGCAACAGAGCAAGATCCTGTCTCTAAAATTAAAAAAAAAAAAACAAGAACACAGAGTTAATTTTGTTGCATGTTGTATATGGAACTCTGTGAGATATGTAATTGATAAAAATTTCAAAATACTCAAGATAAAGAAATCTTAAAATCTTACAGGAAAAAAGTTAAAAGAATCAGATATAGAAATGTCATCTGGCTTTCCAAAAGCAACTACAAAAAAGATACACAAAAATTGAGCAATGCCTTTAAAATTCTGGGGGCAAAAATTTCATCCTAGAATTCTATACCCCGACAAATTGAGCTAGTTTGGATATTCTTAGACATGTGATGTCTCAATACATTCACTCCTGTAGCCATACTGGTATAAATTGGGCATTGACGGAAATAAAATTATAATACAACCACTTGGCTAGACTGAAGTAAGAGAAATGGAAGGTAGCAGGAGGCTCAGAGACAGTACTGGAAAATGTGGTATTTAGCTCCTACGAGGGAACCGAATGTCCCTGCTTCTTTGTATTAACTCTTGTGTGTAGCCTCCTCTGGCATTGCACTGGAGTTTATCTGGATGACCAACAGAGTATGATAGAGAATAAGCCACACCCAAGATTAGGTGATATAAAGTCATAGTATCTTTTATTACTCAACATCACTATGTGCATGCCCTAGGGAAGCCAGCTGCCATGCCTTGAGAACACGCAGAGTCTCCCTTGGAGTGGTCCATGTGCCAACAGCCTCTCTTGGAATCATGTCATCCAGCCCCAGTCAAAGCTTCAAATGATACAACCCCAGTTCAAGTGCAACTTCCTGAGACACCCTGAGACAAAACCAGCCAATGATCTGGGTCCCAGATTACTGACCCTCCGAAACAGAGAGACAATAAATGTGTGTTGTGTGAAGCCACTACATGTTGGCATAATTTGTTACTAAGTAAGAGATAACTAAAATAAAAGGAAATGGTTCAATATCTCAGTGTTCTATAATAGTCAAAAAGAGCAGTAGAAGCTTTATTTTTTAATTTTAAAAATTTTGTTTGTGTAAATATCAAAGGAAATATCTAAAAGATAGCAAAGTGTTATCTATAGAGGGGGATTCTAAATCTGTGGGCAGGAGCAGATGGCTATGATTTTTTGTTAGAATTATTTTTTATAAACTACTACTATAATTTTAACATTCATTTTTAATGAATACTAGATGTGTGATTTAATAGTAAATGGATAAGTTTATTTACTACAGAAAATGTAGTTATTCCATGAAATGACTGTGTTTAAACTCTTAATTTTGATAAAATTTTAGTCCTTACTAGAGTAAGAACTAACAAGAAATCCATGTAAACATTAAAGAAATAAAGTAAAAATAACCAGATCTTTCTAGTTATATCTGGCACAAAGTAGGTGTTCAATAGCTGCTAAATAAT
The DNA here is from genome assembly GCF_001698545.2 of Rhinopithecus bieti. Taxonomy (NCBI): domain Eukaryota; kingdom Metazoa; phylum Chordata; class Mammalia; order Primates; family Cercopithecidae; genus Rhinopithecus; species Rhinopithecus bieti. The sequence continues at coordinate 2,529,301 of NW_016816945.1, forward strand.
AGTTGTGTCTTTACCATTAATATTATTATACATTTTGCATTATATAAAGTAACACTTGATTCCCCATCCAACTGGCTAAAAGGAAGTTGAAAACAGAGTTTAATTCTGGAAGAACCGAGTAGGGTAATTTTTAATTTTTTTGTTAATTGTGTTAACAAGACAATCTATTATTTTTTTTTTCTTTTTTCATTTTTCAGTCACTTAGGTCACTGTTTCCTTTCATCAGCATAGATAATTGAGCTGACTTCATGTTTAGTTGAACCAGCAGCAGGGACCTAACAGAATGAATTACCATCTGTCTCTCAGGATACTTACCAAACAATGAAGTGATCCCCTGCCTCCCTATCGAACAATGCAGCTCCGAGGCTGTTTTGGATAACAAAATACAAATTCCTTAGATTTCAGAAGCGACTCCTTAATATTGTTTTAATAATAATAGCAACCATATGACTTTTAAGCACTCCAACTGGAACATTATATCCCAAGCCAGTTTATAGGTTGACCTCAATGATAAACAGTGTATACTTTTCACATGCAGTGTAAGTCAAGAATACCAGCTAGATACTTCTGTTCAAACTATCGCCTCTCATACCTACCAATATCTCTGATATTTCATTATGAAATGGTATATTCACATGGGGAAATTGTTCAAGGTTTTTGTAAGATACACATATTCTTGGGAATGACACTGTTTTAAGATAGGGGTCTTCACGCCTCAAAATTGTATGATCGTTGCTAAAGAAAGAAGGTACTAATGGTAAAAGCAGTGACTGATGTTGCGTGAGAAGATCTTGAACTAGCTGTAATTGGATATATATATATCCAATATATATATATATATGGGGTCCAGAGAGCCTTTCAAAAATACAAACTACCAAACACCACCCATCTTGTATTATAATTTATTAGATCTTGGATATTCACCATATGTCATTTCCCCCACCCCTCCCAGAAAAGTTCCCCAGTTAACTATATAGTCAGAGTTAGCTATGATGAAAAACAATATTTAATATCAACTGAGCTATCAGGATCAACTGATTGATAAGTTAGGAAATGATACACATGCACACAAATTAAAATCATGCCTCTGTTAAGAAGCCTCTCCTTATACCATGTATCATTTTCACCTAACAAATCCTAATTATTTAAAGTGCCACACAGCTTTGGAAGATAAAGCAAGCAATTCAATAAAACCTCATAATTTGGAGATACTATGTTCTCTTTTTTCCCGCAGTGACTTTTCTTAACTTGAAGCTAACTAGTGCTAAGACTCTATAGCTCTCCCAAAATGATAGATGTTACCCTCGAAGGGAATAGACCATGCTTGTTTACCTCCTCTCCCTCCAAAGGCATGATGAAAATAACTAGTTAGGATCAAGAATGTCATTTTATGATCTCTAGGATCTTTCTCCCTTGCCTTTGCAGAGTATGAGAAGTCTAAACATTCTGCTGCTTAGTATATTCCAGACGATGAGTGCCACCACCAAGATTCAGACTTACTCCCAAACTCCCAAAAGGATCCTCTTTTTCTTCTCTCTAGCCAAGAATCATCCAAGCAAGAAGGTGGGAGTAAAGATTGTTCTTAACCACAGACTCTTCGATTTTCTTTCTTCCTTTACTCTCCAGACTTCTAAATAGATAAGAAGTAGGGTGTTGGAAGAGAATATAGGAACTTTCTATTGGAATGTATCCAGTTTCACATCTACAGGCTGTAAGTTTATATCTTTTCCCTGAGGAAAAAAAAATACAGAAACCTTAAGTTTATGCTTTCTTGAGTTTAAAAGCTACTAAGTGGATTGACTTTGAACAAATTGCTTCTATTTTCTATAACTCAGTTTCCACATCTGTAAGGGTCATAGACTTAATGATCTCAAACAATTTTATTAATTTCCCAAATATTTTGTTTCAAAATTCACCTGAATCTCTGGCCATGTCATACCTGTGCTGTCTGTTTTCAAGATGTGTTTTGGCAAGCTAAAGCCAGAGGAGGTGCACTGAAATGGGTCAAGCACTGGTGGTTGTCTTTGAAGAGACAAATTTGCTGTTAGAAGAATAAACTCTTGGATGTCAACTTGCATTGAGCATTATGGAACATTATTAACTATATTTTTAGTATTATTCTGGTGGAGATCTTATATCCCAATTTAAAAATTTAGCTTTTTGGATGCCTTTATTCTTCCTTTCTTCCCTCCCTCCCTCCTTCCTTCCTTTCTTTCTTGTTCTTGTTGTGCATTGGGAGTCCATACATGATGCTCTTAACTTATTTGTTAGTTATTATATCTGCTACCCATTGCTATATAACGAACTAGCTCACACTCTGTGGCTTACAACAATGGTCATTTAATCTTACTCAATAACCTACAGATAGGCTTCACAATTTTTCTTCAGGCTGACTCATGAGTCAGCTGAAAACTGTTAAGTGGCTTTATTATGTTTATCCAGGCTCTATTACATTTTTGGGCCAGTTTGGACTTGCTTTCATGGTTGTAACAAGGATTTAAAAAGAAAGTAGAATAATGAATAATGTCAGTCACCTTATGGTCTGTAACAGAACTGACATGCCATCACTTCTCCACTTTTATTGTACAAAGTAAGTCTCAAAGCCTATCCAGATTCAAGGCATAGGTAAATAGACTCCACCTTCTCATGGGAAGGACTTCAAAGTCACATTGCAAGGGCATGAATACAAAGAAAGAACAAATTTAGGCCATTTTGACGATTGATTTATTAGAGTTAGTTAATTATTTTTAAAAAGAAAATAAATGTCTGAGAATCCACCACCTAAAAGAACAACTAAAACTTTGGGAACACTTAAGTGTAATAATATACTTTCCTCATGATGTCACTGCCCTTCTTCCCAACTCAAACCATCATCTGAATCACATGATCATCATTCACTTGCATTTATTTTACATATTTTATTGCATACATAAAAGTTACTTTTGGTTGTTTTAATTGTTGCAGCTTTACCATATAGTATTCAATCTTTCAGAGCTTTTCCCATTGAGCATTTTGTTACTAGTATTTGTCTATGCGTAACTATACATCCCTGTAATTCATTCATTTCAACTGCTATATAATATTCCAATGTGTGACTCCATTTCACTTTACTGTTTATTTTTTGACATAGTTCCCCTAAAATTTTCATTAAGATCTGTAAATCACCCTTAGTAACTTCAATATTTCAATGTGAAACACATCCTTCAATAAGGTCTTTTAATGAGGTAGTACCTGATTCTCTCAACAATTATGTGGGCAAGACTCACATTTTCACTGTCCATAAAAATATTCCCACAAAAGCTAAGGTGGAGTGAAGGCATTCATTGTATCTCTCTTTCGTTGAAAATAACAACAACAATAAGGTGCAAAACAAATCAATTTCTAAACTCTTCAGCGATTTTTAACATTAGATTGTCTTTTGTTAGAAAAAGAAGAAGTTGCTTTGCAATCTCTATTTCCTGATGTGTGGCTGTAGACTTAAATAGCTGGATGTATCTTTTAATGGGTTGTCCTCAATGAAAGCCCAGTAGTTTGTAAACACTGTACTTACAAGTATATACCTATGAATTGCTGTTTCAGAAATGACAGGCATTAAAGAGCTGCACTAACCCTCTGCCAGTTCGGGACCAGTTACAGAATATCTTATGTGCCAGTGGCCAGTGTGACTTAGTGGCTTGAATACACAGGATTCCAGATCTCTACTATTAAAGAGTTAATCTTCCTAATCCTGGATACAGAACAGTCCCATTAGGCCCATTGATAAAATTGATTAGCTTTCTCTCTGCCTCATCTTGTTGAAATTTTACAGGCTATCATGTTAGCTATCATTATTGAAAACAGGACAGAGCTTTTGGTTCTTTGTTCCTTTTCCCCCTCCTCCTCCGCCGTCGCTATATTGACAGAAACAGAACATGCTGCATGAAGTGGAGCACTTCTCTCTTCACAGACTTTTTACTGAGCCAAGTGTGTTTCATGCTCCTTGAGGCAGGTACTATTTCTCTAATTATAATTTTTCAATAACTAACGACATTCTGCGTATGGTGAGGGAAAAAAGAAAAAAGAGGTTTGGGGAAATTCAAAGAGCAGCTGCAAGTAGAGTGTATAAAATTGAGCAAGTACACAGCTGTATTAATCAGGGTTCTCCAGAAAAATAAAACCTAATAAATAGGATATATGTATGTGTGTGTATATATATATATGAGGAGATTTATTACGGAAAGTGGCTCACGTGATTGCTGAGGCCAAAAGTCTCCATATGACACCATATGCCATCTGCAAGCTGGAGAACCAGGAAAGCCACTGGTGTAATTCAGTCTATGTCTCTTTACTTTTTTTAGACACACTGTGGCTACAGCTTAATTGGCCTTCCTTCAGATCCTTGACATAAAATGCTCAGAGCTTTCAGAGATGCTGCTTCATCTCACTGATGCTGTCCCCAAACTCTTCTCCCCCTAGTCCCTCACACAACCCCTGTCATAGTTAATTTCTACTCATACATCAGAACTCAGTTCAAAACTATTTCCTAATGATTTCCCTACTTGCCTAAGCTACATGCTCCCGTAGTACTTTACCCTTTACCCTCTGTATTAGTTCATTCTTGCACTGCTGTAAAGAACTACCCGAGGCTGGGTAATTTACGAAGAAAAGAAGTTTAATTGGGTCATGTTTCCACAGGCTGTACAGGAAGCATGGCTAGGGAGGCCTCAGGAAACGTGCAATCATGACAGAACGTGAAGTGGAAGTAAGCACAACTTACATGGCCAGAGTAGGAGGAACAGAGAGAAAGGGGTGGTGCTACACACTTTCAAACAACTAGATCTTGTGATAACATATTCACTATCATGAGAATAGCACCAAAATGGAAATTCACCCCCATTATCCAATCACCTCCTACCAGGTCCCTCCTGCAACATTAAGAATTACAATGAAATTTACATGAGATTTGGGCAAGGACACAGACCCAAAGCATGTTGCCCTCACTACTCTACCGTGCTTATAGTTAAATAATCACTAGTTTCATGTTAATCTCCTCAGCTAGAAATTAAGCTGAGGGCACTGAACATGTCTGTTTCTATTTACCTTCATGCTTTGCACACAATAGTCATGCAATAAATGTTTATAGAATAAAGTAGTAAACGTACACACACTAAATAATTTTATTAAAATTACAGGAGGTTTACAATTCCTAGTATCTAGATACTTTTCAATAAGAATCTCTAGTAATCATTAAATTCCTCTTCAGATGAAAAAAATGACTGTTTTGCACTGGAAACCTTAAAAGGATTTACAAAAGATCAAAGAACAGGAGAATGTAAAAGAGAGAGGGGAACAAAAAAAAATAAAAGGGAGGCCTTTGGAGAATACAACTTTTGTTGTATGCTTATGCCAACATTGACTTCAATTGCTTTCAGCAGAGAGAGGAAACTAATTAGTAGAATAATCCTTGTTTCCCAGTTTGAAAGATGACTGTGATTGCTTTCCTCCAGTGCCATTCCAGGCCTTAATGGTTTTAAAGATTAATTAGCAGCATGTGAAAGCCAACTAGCTAATGGCTACATGTCACCTAAGTGCCCTGAAGAAGGTGTGTTCACAGTGCTCAGGCAGTGAGGACTCATGCATTTGTTTACAGTGTTTTGTTCAATGCTGTGTGTCTTCTGCATATCTGTTCCTATTATATAGACTGCTAACTATGTGTCAGTAGCTCCTCATAGCTACTTTGTAAATTAACTTTTTTTTTTTATGTTTAGTAGTAAGAATCTTACCTCCACCAATTAAAATTCCTAGCACTTCAATAACTGCTATAACATCTTCTTACCTATAACATTTATTTTGTGCATCCATCTCATGTCTAAATTTTGTTTTATGGTGAATTTTAAAATGAAGATTAATTATGTGAAACCTATATATTCAGAGTTCTATGAAACAGACAAAGCACTTGATCTCAAAATGTTTCCTTTATAGAAAACACACACACACACACACACACACACACACACACAAACACACATACAGACCATTCTAGCCACAGGAGCAGTAAAAGTTGTTTTGAGTTTAGAGCAACTTCTTTGCTACAGACATCATAAATTCTTTTACAGTCATATATTTCTTTTCTCCAATTATAAGGATCTGAAAGACACAATTGCTTCTCAAATCTATTAAATTTGTAATTATAGTAAACATTTTGAATATTGACTCATCAGCTTTATATTGCGACCTTCATTTTTCTTTGCAACCCCAATTCATTATCATTTTTTTAATCTCCGAATAAATGTATCCCGGGAAAATGCCTATAATTCTTTGGAGAAAAACTGTAAAATTTTTTAAGATTAATAAATCTATTAATTAATCAATTATAAATACAAAATAATTTTCAATAAGTAAATGCTCTCATTCTGTAGTGAAAAGAACCAAAGCACAGGGACAAACTAATCTATTTCCCAAATCCTATTTCCTCTGGTTTCCTATTTTAATCAGAAAATATTCTGAGCTTTTAAAAAGGTCCCAGGACATGAAATAGTCATATGCAAATAACCACTGTAGCTGTTAATTTCAATATGTCAAAATATTAGATTTACATCTCTCTATGGATATCAGCATTTTAAAAAGAGAAATGACATCCCTGATTTCATTCTATTAAGGCATTAAAGTAAGCAATCCCACACCGCTCTCTAATCACTCAAAAGAGAAGAGAGTTTAGCTATGCAGGCACAGGCTGAAATTCCTTGTTTCTCCTACTGTAATTCACTGCAAATAGAAATACTGGGCAGATCAAGCATTGCCAACCAAGGCAAGCCTCTTTGAGAGATTTGCTATTTCTCCATCCAAATAAGGAAGCTCTGCTTTGAACTTTATATTCATGGTGTTTTACCTGGCAACCACTCACACTTTCCTTAAATTTTTCTGTTGCACATTGTTTGTACTTGCTACTGATTCTCTATGAAGCAACGTGTCTTGGCTGATTGGAATAGCAAAACCCTCTCTTCTGGCCAGGGGCAGTGGCTCACGCCTGTAATCCCAGTCCTTTGGGAGGCCGAGGCGGGTGGATCACAAGGTCAGGAGATCGAGACCATCCTGGCTAATATGGTGAAACTCCGTCTCTACTGAAAAACAAAACAAAAAAAAACTACAGAAAATTAGCCCGGCATGGTGGTGTGTGCCTGTAGTCCCAGCTACTTGGGAGGCTGAGGCAGGAGAATGCCGTGAACCTGGGAGGCAGAGCTTGCAGTGAGCCAAGATCACGTCACTGCACTCCAGCCTGAGCGACAGAGGGAGACTAAGTCTCAAAAAAGAAAGAAAGAAAGAAAGAAAGAAAGAAAGAAAGAAAGAAAGAAAGAAAGAAAGAAAGAAAGAAAGAAAGAAAGAAAGAAAGAAAAGAGAAAAACCCTCTCTTCTGTTTACAAGAATTAAATTGTCACTGTATGTTCATCACAGTACTTTTCCCAATAGCAAAGACATGGGATCAACCTAGATGCCCATTAGTGTTGAACTAGATAAAGTCAATGTGGTATGTATATACCATGGAATACTATGCAGCCATAAAAAGGAATCAAATTATGTCTTTGCAGCAACATGGATTCAGCTGGAGACCATTATCCTAAGTGAATTAACACAGGAACAGAAAACCAAATACTGAATATTCTCACTTATGATTAGGAGCTAAACTTTTAGTACACATAAACACAAAGCAGGGAACAATAGACACCAGGGCTTACTTGAGGCTGGAGGGTGACAGGAGTGTGGAGGGTGAAAGGACAAGCTACCTAGCAGGTGCTATGTTTCTACCTGGGTGACGAAATCCTTTGTGCACCAAACCCCAGCAACACGCAATTGACCCATGTAACGAACCCGCAAATATGCCCTCTGAACCTAAAATAAAGAAGTAAGACTATTTTTTTAATTTTAAAAAGTTAAAAAAATAGTTCCAGTATAAACAAAGAGACTGATGTCAAAGATACTTTTGGAGAGTTTGAGCAAGGTTGTTTTGTGATATATGAAAAGAAAGAAAAGGCATACAGCTAAATTGATATAGTTTATAAGTAATACATAATTTATAATATGCACATATAACTAATTAACAAATTAGATTAAATATTTTACAAAAGAATTAATTTGTTTCTCCATTGTCACTCCAGTCACAGCCCTATACAATGACTTCTGACACAGGCCTATGCAATACAACAGAGAAATGGGGCACATCCACTAGATTGCCAAGTCTAAAGGAAAAAACATCTGGGGCCCAGCTGGTTCTACTGCTGGTGCCAGCTGGCCATGATCTTCAGGCTATGGTTGAAGTTCTCTAGGTCTCAGTTTCCTTGCCTATAAATTAAGAAGGTTGTTCTGCAGTAGGAGTCAGTTAACTTCGTCGTGTGTATAATTCTCTAGGAATCTTGTTAAAATGTAGTTTCTGATTCAATAGATCTGGGATGGGGATAGCTTTAGGATTCTGCATTTTTAACAGTCTTTTGGGGGTGATGGTGATGTTGCTGATTTGGGAAGCACATTTGAATAGTTAGAGAGAGAATCATTAAAAAAAATTGTTGATTTCATTACACCATCTAATTTAAAGATGACATGTAAATAAATAGGAGAACTTCTTCCAATATTACTATTGGGGGAAATAATTCATTTTAAAATTATTGCATTCTTTGTGCCATTAAATTGTCTATAGTCTCAAATTATTTCTCCCTATTTCTAAAACTCCTTTGCCCTTAATAAAGAACAAAACTGATATGTATTGAATATCACATACCATGCATATACTTTTAGTATATATCGACAGATGATGAAATTGGTACAGAGCAATCCTATGACAAATCTGGATTCAAACCCAAGTCTTCTAATAGTGATATCTCTCAGGACTTCTGCCCAAAAGAGTGAACTAGGGTTCTCCAACAATATTGCTCTCATCCATACCTCAGTTGTATCATTGCTATGTTTTGAACACCTAGAACAGCCATGTCATTCAGAAACAAAGGTTTTTAAAAACACATGTAGAAGAACACACAAGGAAGCAGAAATGTTGTGGTGGGCTATGGACATTCAGCACTTAGAAAAAATGCCGTCCCCAGAAGTAATGGTGGTAATTAAAGATGCAGGCCCACCAGACTCCTGTGAGCAATGGAAGATGTTCTAGAGACCATTCCAGCAGCAGACTCAAAGCCACGTCTCCATGTCATACACATTTAACTCTTACCCAACCACTTCTATGTCCCAACAAAAACTTATTCTCATAAATATTATTTAGGAAAGACATCAAATTATTTATTAACAGTTCTCTTGATGAATTAACAGTCACCACTTTATAATATATAGATAGATGATAGCTTTCCAAATTTCTTCTAGCTAAAGTGCAGTTATAAAAGAGTATAATCAATTATTTATAAAAGTCTTTTTTAGGCAGGGTGCGGTGGCTCACACCTATAATCCCAGCACTTTGGGAGGCCTAGGTGGGTGGATCACCTGAGGTCAGGAGTTCAAGATCAGCCTGGCTGTCTCTACTAAAAATACAAAAATTAGCTGGGCATGGTGGCACATGCCTATACTCCCAGCTACTCAGGAGGCTGAGGCAGGAGAATCGCTTGAACCTGGGAGGCAGAGGTTGCAGTGAGCTGAGATTGTGCCACTGCACTGCAGCCTGGGTGACAGAGTGAGACTCTGTCTTAAAAAATAAAAATAAATAAAAATAAAATTTTAGCATAAAACTGCCTTCAGCATATAAATTTAGTATTATTCCAACACTATTCCTGAAGTTAACTCCTTCCTGCTCTAAATTGACCTACTGGTCTAAATTGACCTCTTACAAACTTCTGAGACCACAGTAACCTTTGTGTATTCATGTAAAGCACAGAAGGAGAAAACTTCCTTTTCCTGTCCTTTTTAACAAATTCTTTCTGAGCACAGATTATATACAAGGCAATGTGCTAGGTACTAGAAAACATGTATTGTTTTCATTATTCACCATGTCCCTAGGATATACATTTCATTTAATCCTCATATATAATCTTGGTATAGATGTGAATATCCTCATGTGGCAGAGGAGGTGCAAGTTTATCAAGGAAAGTGACTTTCTTAAGATCAATTTCTCAGCTGGGTGTGGTGGCACACACCTGTAACCCCAGGACTTTGAGGAACCGAGGTGAGATGATTAATTGAGGCCAGGAGTTCGAGACCAGTCCAGGCAACAAAGCAGGACAAGGTCTGTACAAAAACATTTTAAAAATTAGCTGAGCATAGGTGTGAGCCTGTAGCTCCAGCTACTTGGGAGGCTGAGGTAGGAGGATCCCTGGAGCCCAGGAGACCAAGGCTGCAGTGAGCTATGATTGCACCATGACATTCCAGCCTGGGCTATAGCGCTAGACCCAGTCTCAAATTTTAAAAAGTCAATTTCTCCATTGTAGCAGAGTGTGAAGTCCTACCTGAGTCTTCTAAACCAGATCTTTTTTCTTAAGCCATATACACTTTCCATTTCACACACTCAATTTTAGGATTTGGTACAATTATGGCATCTATGACAACTTTTGCTGAAAAGTTTTTTCTCTGTTACTTCTCTGTAGGTATGCAGGAAAGTGCATGAGAACTCCAAGTAGCATGTGCTACTAGCAGTCTGAAACAGTCTACTTTTTCTTGGAGCTGTGCAGTCAAACACAAATCCAGGGACTCTGCATTCTCTACATTTGGCATAAAACAGAGAAATATGGCCGGGCGTAGTGGCTTACGCTTGTAATCCCAGCACTTTAGGAGGCTGAGGTGGGTGGATCACCTGAGGTCAGGAATTCGAAACCAGCCTGGCCAACATGATGAAACCCTGTCTCTACAAAAAATACAAAAATTAGCCAGGCGTGTTGGCACACACCTGTAATCCCAGCTACTTAGGAGGCTGAAGCAGGAGAATCGCTTGAACCTGGGAGGCAGAGGTTGCAGTGAGCCGAGATTGTGTCATTGCACTCCAGCCTGGGCAACAGGGCAAGAGTCCATCTCAAAAAATAAATAAATAAATAAATAAATAAATAAATAAAAATTATAAAACATAGAGGCATATATTACAGACAAGATAGCACCTCCTTTTTGGAGCATATTAAGATCTTTGCAAGCAAATCCTACTCAGGTGTTTGATTTTCTCCTCTCTCTCATGGGTGTTCTGTATTAAATAGTGCAAAATTGAGCGAACCAACACAAGTTGCCTAGTCCATTTATAAGAAATTTCTGAAAATATGATGTTGCTTTCTGTAGCTTTTAAAAATATGGTGCTAGCTTTACCTATCTAATGCTCCACCTTCTGCTTCCCACAGAAGAGCTGAGCACAGAGAGCCCTTAGTGACCTTCATTCTTTGCATCTCCCTGGCACAATCAGCTGCAATGGGAGTGGAGTGCCCTCTCCTCTCATAAACCTGACTTTCCCCATTGAGGGTAAAGCACCAATTAAATTGATTTAATATCATGGAATGTAAACACAGTTAATATTTAACTGAATTTTCCACTTTTCACAACATTACCTAGGTATAATACCTGTTCTAACGCTCAGTAATTCCAAACTTCAGTAAATATTTATTAAATGCCAACTATGTGTCAGAAAATGTGCTAGGTCCAGGAAGAAGAAAGGAGGTAATAATCATAAAAGAAAACAGAAAAATGACTAAATCAGATAGATTATGTGAAAAGACTTTGTAAATGAGAAAGGTATGGAAACATAAGCTATTTCTGTAAAAGCTTTATTTTCTTAAGTCTGAAAAGAAATATAATGTTAGTCATATTAACATACTCTTTATTCTAGAAAAAGAAAATATTTCAAGTCTTAGGAACCAAAGGCATCCTATCAAACACTTATGACCTACCTGGAGTCTGTATTGTTTTAAATATTGTCTGGGAGAAAAAGTCATCTGGTGTAGGCTACAATATTTTGTAGAAGCTAATCTCTCACCTACAGAGAGAAATGGTCTTTGAATGCAAGGGAGTCCTCAGCAGTGGCACTCAATATGACAAAGCAAATGCAAACTGGATCTAATAGCTAAAGACTTTTTGACTTTTTAAGATGTTCAATTGAACATTTAAAAGGTTTAGTCTCATATCAGTTCTAGAAAGCCCCCCTGGGGCAGGCTTAAGTAACTATGCCATTAGGCACTCACTGCAAATTGCCTATTAAGTCTGACTGAAACTGTAAAATTGCTTTTCACAATGCAAATTAATGTAAATAAGAACAATTGGTTACACATATCACAGGCTATCAAATTGTCGACAGATGATGCATAATTTTTTCCCTTCTCTGAATTAGCATTACTTTAAAGTTACATTTAGTGGATCTTAACAGGCTTGGGTGTCCCTATGATAAATTTCACAAATTTATTATCAGCAGTACATATGTCCTCTGTATGTTATATATTATATGCAATAGAAACCTCTTTTTATCTATTCTGAGGGCACTTACATTCAGGTACAGTGGGTACAGCCCAAAAATCTACTTAGCTTTCACTCTTGGGTTATAGTAGAATTATTCCATTACTGTACATTATTAAAAACATTTATCTTTTCAAACAAATCTATTGTAAGAATGAAAAGAGAACTAGATTATAAAAATGGCATAAGTCTTCTTTAGTAATATGCACAGAGAAATCTTATTGCTCTTATATTTATGATTATTATATTGGAAATTTGCAATATAACCTTTTAATCCCTTAGTTTTCACATCTGTCAGATCAAAAGCGATAACATGTAAGCAGTAGGAATGTTGATGGGGAGTGGGAGGAGATTAAATAAAATGCTATGTGTTAATGTTTGAAGGTATTTGTAAAAAACAAACAAAAAAACTCTCCTTTGTTTTTCAACCGTAAATTCAGAACAAATTAAGATTCAGGCAAATAAAGGGAAAAAAAATACCTACATTTCTGATAAATCTATAGTGACGACCATGGCTTGCTTGTTATACTCTATCCCAGAGCTAAACTGACCCTCTGAATTGTTAACAGCATTGTACCATAGTCTACTTACTAGGACCAAACCTTCAACACCCAATTTACTGCCTGATCAAGAGCAGGGAAGAGCACATCCTCTTTGCCTGCCTCATCTCAAGGGAGGACTGACTATAGGGGTGTAGCAAGAGACAAAAACATATTCTAATGAAGCTTTCTTCACAGGAAACAAGAAATGAAAAGGAAGTTCCTTCAAATGATGTTCGTAAAGCACAGGGCCCAGTGTATGGAAGGAGATTCTAAATGTTCCTATTTTGGCTATAATTTATTTGTTCATTATGATTATCCTGACAACCCTGAGGAATAATACCGAACAGCATAACTTGATGGCAGTGGAGTAGAGAGGTGGTAGCTGGCCTAGGTGCACACATTTCCCTGCATTCTTAGGTCTGTTGCCTCATTAACAAACAGAATTGCCTGTGAGTCTCAAATACGGTTTCAAGCCTCCTTACTAGGACAGAAAACTTCCGCACCCAATTCACTACCTGTCCAAGAGCAGGTAAGAGCATGAAGTCCTTGGCACCTTAGAGACTGGTATCCATTGTTGTCTACTTGTACCAATCTGTTCATTTCTCTCTGACTTTGGTATGAGGGATATTTCATACCATAACTATAAGGTGTACATAGTGAGACTTGAAGGATGCCACCAGAAAAAGAAATATTCTTAACCACTACACCCTACTAAACACTTTAGGGGTTTCACCATGTAAGTTCTCACTAAGGAATGTAGAAATACAACTTGTTACTATCATTTTGTCCTCAACATTTTAAAGATTCAACCAAAAAACTGAGAGAAAAATATTTTAAACAATATTTATTACTATACCTGTAAACCTGTCAAAATTAACAGTTTTAAACACTTTCTATCATGTTTTTATCACTGTGCTCAAGACAAATATGAGACAAGTCTCAACTATTCTGAAAGAGAATTTAGCAAGCAAGTAAAATAACAAAGAAATATAAGAGTCTGACTTTTGTGTGTGTGTGACCAGGTCTTACTCTTTTGCCCAGGATGGAGTGCAGTAAGGCTATCATAGCTCACTGCAGCCTGCAGCCTCAAATTCCTAGGCTCAAGCAATCCTCTGGCCTTCCAAATAGCTAGGGCTACAGGTGTATCACCATGACCACTTTTTTTTTTTTTCTTTTTTTTTTTTTTTTTTTTTTTTTTTAGATATGGAGTCTTGTTATGTTGCACAGTCTGGACTTGATCTCCTGGCCTCAAGCAACCTTCCTGCCTCAGCTTCCCAAAGTGTTGAGATTACAGGCATTAGCCATTGCATTTGGCCTGACTTCTTAAAATAAACTATAAAAAGCAGTATTTCTCCAATTATAGTAGTCATATATCTTTTCCATCATATAGTACAAATATTCATGCAAAAACAATCTACAAAATTTTATTTGTGAGATCATTCTAATATTATTTTGCAGAAATGATCAAGATGTTGCTTTCAGAAAAAAAATTCATACATAGTACCAATTAAAATTTTATGTAATTCTAAAAAAACGGTATAATCCACATGGGAAGAAGGTGTACAAATGAGGTTTCTTTTCATTACCTCAATCACGTTCAAACCGAAGTGGCAATCTTTAACCTAGTATAACAACACTAAGTGGTACACTCATTAACAAAAAGAGACGTCATACTGCATTCCAAAAGATATCACGTATGCATCTTTCTGTAATTTCGATATATTGTAAATCACATATCTGTAAATCACATATAAAGCATAGTTTATATTTTAATGCAGCCTTTTCAGTTACTCTCAGTTATTATTAATAATTAAGAGTAATGGCAATTAGAAAATAATTTATCTTGGAGTAAAAATAATTATTGCTCAAGACCAAATCATAATACAGACTTCAGTTTCATGGAACCACTACTGAACATCCCAGCAAGAGTAACATTCATTCTAAAAAAAAAAGATTGTAGGACGACCAAGCCATATTGTCACCTTTGCAAAAGATTTAGAAAATCTAAAACTATCATAACATTGATATTTAAATAATTATTAATTACCAGTTTTTGTGTACCTTTGGCTGTTGAAATTCATCATCAGATGTGTTTCTACATATGAATTCAACTCATTGTTATTAATCATCTATAGTAAATGCTGTGGATACACACCAGCACCTTTTAACTGCAATCACCTGTTACTCTTCGCACAGTGGAGCCAAGAGTAGGAGTGCCATGAAATTAAAGTTCCTAGGGCTATGCCTCAAGCAATTAAAGATAAGCACCAATTTTTTCTACTTTTTGAATGCAACATTGCTGAAAGTATTCTATATTTTTCCCCAGAGTTCTCCAGCATAATAGAACATAGGTTGCCCACTATAGAAACCTGCTCAATAACACACTTTATTAAATTTCTCCCCATTCTTTACTTCCTTACTTTCTTACCAGTGTTTCCTGGATGACCCCACAACTACCTGTACTCAAACCTTTTAAAGAAACCCAACCTTTGATAGCAACTATTATATACTGTGTGATTTTACATATGCCATCTACAAAGTAGAACTCACTTGAAATCTTTAAAGTTTACTTTTTTCTTTATTTCACTTAATCTTCATAACAATTCTACAAGAAAAGTATTAGGCTCTTTCTTTTACAAAGAAATTGAGGCTCCGAAAGGTTAGTGTCTTGCTGCAAATTCATATATTTAGTCAATGACAGTGCTAAGAGTTGAACCTTTTTATTTGAACTCAAGTCCATATGACTAGTGTAGAGGATTTCTGTTTGAATGCGTTTGTGCAAAATCTAGTTGACCAGTTGTTAGTGATATTGAGGAAGTGTTTTGAAATATATTCACATGTTGCCTGAGGTCACTGATAGTTTTTTTATACCATTCAGCATCAAATTGTATAAGATATAAGACCTTGTCATGCCTGTGAGATTAGGTATTTCCCTGTCATTGGAGAAAGCTCTGAAAGTATCTTATTTTCATTGAGGTTATCAAAGCTGCCGTGTTTTCGGTAGTGAAATAGTGGAGAGTTATATAATATACTCCCTTATCTAGCTCTAAGTATATCTATATCTTTCAGAGCATTCTGGTAAATTGCATTGCACTGAAAAGGAAAGCACAGATAAAATTGGGGGTTAGTGATCTTTACTAACCTGAAGAAAAGGCTTCAAAGCATGGAACTGGGTTGAAGGTAAAATGTATCCATTGGTGGAACACAGAAAATACTATATTTTGTCAACTTCATATTTGAACATCATCATTCTCTTTTGCCCCTTTGCTATTGCTTGCTGAAGAGGGTGTTCTCTAAAATTCAGAGATCCTTTTTAAGAATTTATAGCAGGGCTGCCCCCTTAATCTTTTCCTCATCTATAAATCACTGATTTTGAAGCTTTGCTTTGAAGATTTATATGAAATGCATTCAAATACCTAGTATATACGAGGTATTCAACAAATGGCAAAAATATCATCCATATGGCAGAATAATCTCTTAAAGCAGAAATCTTTAAATGTTTTATCCTTTCTTAACTCTGACCCTTTTTCTAGTCAGCAATTTATTCACATTACCTAGGAAATAAGAAGGATTGATATTGAAAAAATAAAAGAGCGAGAGGGATAAAGACAGACAGAGAGGAAGGAAATAAGTCAATTTTTTCTTTTTTAATTTCCAAATGAGGCCTTGGAATCCAATAGGAACGGCCAAGTCAGAAGTCAAGAATGGAACTTGGCTGGCATGGTAGCTCAAGCCTGTAATCCTAGAACTTCAGCAGGCCAAGGCATAGAGATCACTTGAGGCCAGGAGTTCAAGATCAGCCTAAGCAACATAGCATGATCCCCATCTCAACAAGAAATTGTTTTAAAAAATTAGCTGGGCATGATGGCACATGCCTAAACTCCCAGTTACTCAGGAGGCTGAGGTAGGAAGACTGCTTGAGCCCAGGAATTCTAGGCTTCGGTGAGCTATAATCATGCAGCTATTCTCCAGCCTGGGCAATAGTGTGAGACTCTGACTTTAAGGAAAAAAAAAAAAAAAAAGTTTGTGTTATAGCAATAATAGATCAGATTGGGAATCAAACCAAATTTCCAACCACTCTTGTACTTAGTCAAAGGCCTGTCATTCTTGCTATGCTATCGTCTGAGAGTGCAACTGTCAATAGCTGTGTAGTGTTTTCTATGATCATTTAGGAGAGATGACAGTGGCTGGGCCCCAAATTTCCTCTGCCTCGGTGGTTCATAACATCTCCAAGAACCCCAAAATTGCGGATGAGAGAATTGAGACTCACAGGCAAGGCAGGGTGGTACAGAGACAGCCCCTAAGAGCCTTGTGATTCTGCCCAGTGGTATTCTAGTTGCCACCATTGTTGCCCTTGAAATCATATTACATTTTTACTACTGTGCTTCTCAAAATAACATAGTAGTCCTTATATTGTGTTGGATTTGCCTTCCATTCCCTATTCCAGAGACAGAAGTGTATTGCTAGACTCTTCACACAAAAGGCTCCCCCAATGCCAAATAACTCATTTAAATATGCTTTTTATTTTAAGACAAATATTTTGTGTCATATGCAAAACTGTCAGTGCTTTTAGATGTTTCCAATGGTTTTTAAGATAATTCTCATTACACATTCAATCTAATTTTGCTTTATCCTGATATTTTAATATTAAAGATGTATTCTATTAGTTACTATGTTGTTTCTGGGAACAGTTTATTTTAATTCTAGAAAATTTGCATTAGTCTCCTTCTATTAAGAGAGGTTTCATTCTCTCCTGATAAATTTTGCCTTGTAAGAACATGAAATTTACTGATATACTAATGGCCATTTTAATCACATGTCCATCTCATAGAAAGGAAAAATAATTTTCCCTCTTCCCTTCTAAGTTCTCAGCGGGGACCCATGTAACTAAAGCTGATTAACAAGAGAAAAATAAACAAGTTTATTAACATGTATACCTCATATATATGGGAGAAAAGTCAGGGAAAACGTAACTCTCAATGAAGTGGTTTACAACTCTTGCTTAACCAGCATCTTCAATGAAGACCAATACATTTGAAAAGAAATGACAGGACAAAGGAAAAAGGGCCTAGAGTGTCCAGGGGCAGCAAACTGTGGGAAGGCATATATATGGGGAACTACATAAATTCCAGCTAGTAAAACTTGTGACATAGGCTGCTCTGGTGCTGACTCCAGGCTGATGTCATCTTCAGTGGGCTTCTGGTAAGAGAGGGGAGGAGAGATGCTTTTGTAAATGTTTGTCCTGCTTTTCAGGCAAATAGGGGGAAGACAGAGAGCTCTGCTTATATCTGCTGCTTCTCAGCTGCCTTCAACTCAAAGTAATCTTTACGCCACAGTGGCGTATTTTGGGGTGGTATATTCTGCCCGTTTTCAATCTTTAAAAAAATATAGAGACCTATATTTGATCCAAAGAGTAAAAAAATAAATTTAAATGATTATTTTAGCAATCAGAAGTCAATATCACTGCCTGTAGCAATTTGCTGATAGATTATCATAGGAATATTTTAAGAATAAAAGGTAAACTCTGAAAACTAACTTATATTCATTTTACTATAATGATAAAATATTATCCTACATCTTTTAATATTTATTTTCTAGGAAATTTAGGAAATGATCCACTGATTTTTTTATTCTGAATATAAATTAAATGCTGTTCTCACTCATTATTAACTAAATAGCAGTCTGAAGGATTTACTATGAGGCCACATTTTATTTTTTAAGATTTGATTTATTTCTCTTTGTTGTTACAGTCTTCATGTGACTCTTCAGGTGTTGCTAAGCACCATTACTAATGTGATCTATTTTGCTCCAGGTACTTAATTACTTTTTAAATTTAATTAATACATGTTCTTTTGTAGGAAATATAATAGTGCAAAGATAAAAATCCTAATTCGTTGATAGCACTAATACCCAGAAAATAAATCACAGTAACTTATTAGAGTATAAATGTAACCCACCTATGCATATGTATATGTAAATGCCTGTATCTGTGTGTATGTAAATGGCAAAAGTTAGTTTAAACTGTGCATAATATTTTCTCTCTTCTCAAAATTTCGCTCTTTTAACTTCCAAAGAGAGAATTAGGTAAAGGTATTACTTTTCTGTAGCAATATTTGGTGTTTGTAATGATATCCTAAAAAATCTAATTTACTCATCCAACTATTATCATACAATAACAAAGTAATGTGCTTTATTTGGTTTATTTTCATGCAATATAAGTGATATAACACTAGTAAACAGTTTCCAAAAAGTAAAAATATTAATTATATATTTCCAGGTATTTAATTTTATTTTCAAGGTAAAGTTATTGAGGAATTCTGTGTTTCAATGAATCATCTTCTCTTATCTGATAGAGTTTTCATTTATTTCCTCCTCCTTCTCCCACCCTTTAAAACGACAATTTGCTTACTTACTTGCAAGTTGTTCATCTTTGCTAAACTTTGAATTCATTCTATTTCTTTTAGTATTAGGCTACAATCCTCCAAACTAACTTTTCCAATTTTTCTCCCTCCCACCTGACCTAAGGTCGCTGACAGCTAAAACCTTAAAACCCAGATCCCCATCCAGACTGTATTCCCTTCCAGCTTGACCTTTTCCTCAGGATCTTAAGAAGCCTTGAGAACCAAAGCTCAGTGATATGGAAGACCTCATATATGGACTGGGTCATATATGGACTGGTTCACCCTGGACAAACTATTATTTGATTCACTAAGAAAGCTTGGATGAAATGCTCAGATCATCCATGTCATTATATAAGAGATTTAAGACTGGACAATTTCAATGAAAGCATTGACATACTAGCAAGAGAACTGGAAAAAACTCAACAATCCATGCTGCGTAACTGACAGATTTTCCTCCTTCAATGTCTTGAAATTCACTGGACTGGTTAACTTCAGAGTTAAGCTATTGGCTTTTCAATATAATCTCTAATATTAATGTTTCTCTTTTCATTTTAGGCATCCCTCTTCTAAAATGACTGAACTTGCCAAAACAAATGACTTTTCTCACTACCTCTCTATAAATGGTTCAACTGGTTTTGCAGGGTCAAGTCTTAGAAAAGGCCTCCAGAGGCCTTTTTGACCTTCTTATAACCCACTCAGAATCCACTCACATATG
>NW_016816945.1:2549775-2566764 GCF_001698545.2 Rhinopithecus bieti
TATAAAATATCACCTCTAAATTAATGAGTGATATTTGCCTTAAATTAAAGAAGAGACTGTCAACTTTGAACTTTACCTAACTCTGTACTCTAAGAAATTAGGGACTGTTGGAACCAACTCCCCCACCCCCCAACCTTTCTGTATTCCAGAAAGGCTCACCACCTAACCAGCCAACTGCAAAAGATTACATTGACCTGGAATAGTCCTAGATAACATCCACCTCCACCCTTTCTCAATGACTCAGACAAGACCTATCTCCATGTTTCTTCAAAATTCCTTTGTTGACTGGCTCCTATAAGACCTCAATCCTTTCTTTTCCTTATAATCTTTCTCATTATGAAAGTTAGCCTTATTGGACCAACCTGAATAAAATCACCTTCTTAATTGCCTGGTTCATTATGTATAGCTTGTAGTCAGAAGGTCAAGATCAAAATCCAATTCTGAATGTTGTTTTCATGACTCTAAAGTTGCATTGGGTACCAGATGCAAAAATGTCCCCTCAAATAAATTATTTTTTTCTAGAAATCGCTTGCTACAAAATTTCATTTGTGCAAAAGTCCTTTTCCTTAAGTATAACATTTAATAACAATGACAAAGAAGCATACATTTGACATGGTCCAGTATATCTCTGTCAATTATCAGATCCTCTTCAGCAGTTTAGTCCTAAGTACTAGAAGTCACTGTTTATTAAATTTTATGCGCATTAAATTTTAAACTTTTAGAGCATTTTGACTTTATTTTATTTTAAAATAGGCATTAATATATACTTTTATCAAATTGAAAGAACTAAGGATTTTTTTTTTCTAGTACCACTTCTTTTTAAAACCTGATGTTAACATAAACACATTCTCTCTTACAAAGAGCTAGTTCATAACGAGGCTAAGATTAACAAGGAGTCAGTTGGCTCTAAGCTTCATTAGGGGAAAAGACTGAGTCACTTTCAGTATATCACTGGAACCACATTTGCAAAGATGATGACAACAGCAAGAGAAATCTAACATGGTTGACTCTGTCTTGCTTCTAACCTCACAGTCTGGCTATCTTCACTCATTCCTGGGTGTAGGCAAAGCTGACTATGGAAGTAATTTAGTTGACAGTTTAACTTGGAAACAAGGAGGGTACTAGTCCCTCTCCAAAACTAAATCCCTCCTTGCTCAGGGGCCAAAAACTGATGAAAGGCCATGAGATGAGGGTTACGGGAGGGGCCTGAATTCTGCTAAAATGCAGGTAGGTGTAGTTTCTAGAATCCCTTACAGCTCAGGAGTCATGTGACCAGAAATCACAAGATCTGTGACTTCCCAATTGATCCTATAGACAATATCACTAATGTAGAACCTAAGATTGGTCTTCTGAGATATTTTTTTTTAGAATTTTGCATTCTGTCAGCCTACTGACTTCACCCGGACCCATGACTCATGACTCAACACGTCCTGTAGCTGCCCAGCCAGTGGCAGACTCAGCACATGCGGACCATTTTCCTCACTCCTATGATTTCATCCCCAACCAAGCAAGAGTATCCATTCGCTAGGCCCCTGCCCAGCAGATTATTCACAAAAACCCTAGCCTTTGAGTTTTCAGGGAGGCTGATTTAGTGATAACTCCAGTTCTGTCACATGACCAGCCTTGAGTTAATGAAACTTTTTCTTTACTGAAACAGCATGGCCTCAGTAAATTGGTTTTGCCTGTGCAGTGGGCAGGAAGAACCTGCTAGGTGATTCCATTGCCTTAAAACTATTTAGCATAATAGTGCACAGCAACAGGTTAAAGAAGATGCATCTTGGCAGGATTAAAGATAAAGTTACCTTGTGAATGAGCTTTCTACAGATACTGATGGTGTCCTAAATATTCTCAACTTTACCTTCAATTTAGGGCCCACACAGATTGGAAATAGCTGGAAATAAACTGGAGCTGGAGGTTGAAGCAAATACCCTGGAAAAGTAGAGCAGAGGAAATAAAGGAAACACAAGAAGAGATCAAATGGATTGAACTGCTCTAGGGTGTGGTAATGGGTGTGGTACTAATCTTGGAGACTGAAAGACTTCTGAAGAGTGAAGATGAAAAGCTGAATAGACTAGAAAGGCCATTTCGGAAGGCCAAGCTCCCTGAGGACTTCTTATAAATAGAAAGATACACCCTACATCAGATAAAGGACTATTTTTTACATTCTTCCAGACTTTTTGTTTGCTTTGCCAGCTAACAACAAGAGTGTCAAGTGGTAAGACATATAACTACTCCCTCCCACCAGTAAGAACTTTAGTAGATTTTCAATACACGCATGTTTGCCTCTAAAACATATAATTCTATCTTTCTCTCTCTTCTCTCTATGCTTCTTTCTTTATTTATTTTTACTATATTTTGCTGTTCACTATTGATTACTCTGTCTTTTGTCTCAGGAAGTCAAGAGTTACTACATAACCTGGCTTTAGTTAAGAATAAGGGAATTTAGTGTTCACATAAGTAAAAGAAGCTGGATAAATACTATTAGTTCTCTCATGAAAAGTGCCCTTCAGTCCTTGAGATGCACATTTCACAAAGCAGTTTTCTGCTCAGAAGTTTGCAATGTGTCAGCGTCAGGTTATTTACAATCGGATTTCCTTGCTAAGGTAAAAGGTAAGCATGGAATGAAAGCAATTATCACTGTTTTTTTTTCCACTGGGGCTGTCAATGCAACATGCCCCTGTGACACAGCCTGACACTTTTAATGAATTCCTAGGGTTATGCGACAATACCACTAACACCCACATCTGTCACTCAGAGATAGGGATTTTCCTTCCGTTCTTGAGCTTGGATGCTAACATTCTTTGTCCCAGCTAATGAGGATCTGACTTTTTATCCTGGAACAGGGCACTTTAATAATGTGTCTCTACAGATCGCATTGAACAAACCTTAAAGTGTGATTCGGTCAGAGCTGATTCCAAATACAATGTTTAATAAAATTCTGTGGAACATGCTTAGAGGCTTTTTTTTTTTTTTTTTTTTCTGTCTGTAGAGATAGCTGCATACATTGTGGAGTCAAAAGGCCCATAGTTAAATTTACCACTTTCTCTTTACAACAGCACTGCTTTGCCATAAGTCCACTTCTATTTGTGTGCTTGCTTGCCTCTTTACTGACAGGGACTTCTGAAAAATTGTTTTGTTGAACTCTGCCAGAAATGCATGACTGCCTAGCATTATTTAACAGTCTGTGCTAGGAGAGGCAAGCTCGCCTCTGGGAGTCATAGACTCTTGCCTCCCTACTCAAGCATGATTACAAAGCATCTCTACTCACTCCGTTTTGTTATGAAAGACAGAAAATAGTAAAAGGCAGGATGCAAGGTATGAGCCAACATAAGAAAACATAGTTTTGGGGGACGAAATTCATTAGCATGGACACTTGACATGAACTCAAGCATGAGTTATAATGGAGCCTTAGCAACTTAGGAAGAAAGGGTAAAGGCTAAGGAAGACAGCTTCCTAAAAGTTTGCCTCTGGAGGAAAAGTAGCAGCTTAAAATACTGGGTGCAGACATAAGAGATGTGACCAATACAGCCTAGTTTGGAAACTCAGAAGATTTATTGCATTAGGTGAGTTGCATCAAGGAAAATCCAAGTAGTGGGTAATATTAGCATCAGATGTACAGCTGTGGACAGATTTCAAATTCTCAGCCCATTCAAGTGGGACAGTAGCCATGAACTGGAGGGATCATAGGGAGATAGGATCCAGTTAGAAGAAGCTATGAAGGGTGTCTAACTCCAGCAAGTGGACTGCAGATGAGAAAAAAGCTTCAGTACTAGAGGAAAGCTTAGGTACCACATTCCAAAATCAAGCCAAAAGCCCAATGATGACACCTCAACAAAGAAGAGAAGCAAGACAAGAAAGGGCAAGAGAGAACTGGCAAAATGGGTTAAATTTTAAATAAAGTGTTCATTAAGCAAATTGATCAGTAAGCAAACAGATGTGAGGTTAAATGACTTTGGCAAAGCAGACTTTTCCCAGGTACAGAAAGAGACAAAGAGCAGGCTGCAATCTGAAGAGCCTATAGGTACCTAGGACAGAATCCAGTCAAAGGCAGCAAAAGTAGCTCCATGTCCCATAGGTTGAGTTGCTGATGATCTTAACAGGTAGCTTACCAAGATCAATGTTGTTCAGAAACTGAGTGAACCTCAATGTACAAGTGGAAGGCATTAGCAGCACCAGCAGAGAATGGCTGAAAGAAGGCAGGGGCTGATTGGCAAGTGAAATCATCATATGAAGTTTGTAAATAAATTCTAGTAATTAGTTCAGCTAAAGACAAGCATTTAAAAAAATACAGCCTCTGCTACTACTTCCTTCAAAACAACAAAGACAGTTAATCTAAAACTCCCTGATATATATTAGTATATTTATTCTTGCTATATGCATACCATGTTTATTACCTTTGTTTTCACTTGAGAAAATCCATGGATGGAAAATTTTTGTGACTTTTTAAATATCCCACAGCAGAGTCATGAAGTAACATTAGGTACCCTAACTTATGAAAGGTACCCTAAAAAACTACTACTTCTTAAGATAATAAACAATAAATAGAAAACAATGTTAAAGCCACATATACAGAACAGTGAAAGCAGCTGCAGTTGTGATTTCTACCACGGTTGCAAATCCCAAATCCCCAGAGGTGACAGCATAGGAAATTGGAATGTCCTATAGATATCACCACATTGTAGACCCTGGTTAATGATACCTTCTCCCAGGCGGTCCTAGGGTATGGTAGTGGTGAAAGTAAAGTCAGAAAAACATTGGTGTATTAGTCAATGCAAGATTTTTAGTTTCTTGGGAAGGCAATAATTAGTACTCCCAAGGTGATGAGTAAAGCACATAGGATACATACTTGTATAGAACTCTTTCTGTTCAGTCTTCTTGCACCTACACTGTCAATAATTCATGTGTGATGGTAGAATTTTGTCACTGAAAGTCTTCAGCTTTGGAAGAGCCAACCTTGGGCTTATATCCTGGGTTGACGATTTACTAGCAGGGAACATCATTTGCACTCACCAGCCTTAGTTTCCTCTTCCTAGTAACACATATAATTTAACCTAATTCAAAGTGTTAGTAGGAGGGCTAAATGAGACATTATAAAGTGTCTAGGGCTATATATGGTGACTAATAGGTAGACATTCCATAAACATGATTTCCTTTTCCTTGCTAATCTCCCTCTTGGAAGGTTACTTGAGGCTTCAGAAGTCTGTAGAAAGCAGAGAACTTCTAAGAGAACTGAAGTTTGGTGCAGACTTCCAGGCTAGGATCTCTTTCTAAAGGGTGAAAATTTTGAGAAAAGTTTTCTCCCACTCAGGGATGCCCCATATCGTTCTGCAGTTTGTACCCTGAAGACAATAACACATCTGAAAGGAGACCATTCACACTGTAGACCTCATCAATTTGTTTATTTATAACAGCAATTTCCTGGCAGATGGCAACGTTCTGTTGAAGCAAAGTCAGCATATCACAACGATTTTCCAACAGATGAAAGTAAGGTGTCTTAAGCAATGGGTGCTTTTGATGTCCAAAGGCCTTGGACACTGTTTGCCTAAATGTTTTTCATTTTGTTTTCCACAGTGCTTGAAATTCCATAAACTAGAGATTCATATATACATATATACATGTGTGTGTATATATATATTTAATGTTATATATAAATAAATATAAATTAAAAGAATTTAATACATTTTATTTAATACATATAAATTAAAATGATTTATATTTATTTACATATAAATATATAAAAATTAAAATAATTCAAAATTATTGACTCTAAGTTATTCATATATACTGCTTTTAGGGTTTATGGTTACTCTCTTGGAATATCTGTGAGGAGGTATGACTCTAAATCTCTCTGCAGTGATATGTTATCTTTACCTCCCAAAGTTGTTTTCTACTTAAACAGCTAAGAAGATNAAAATGATTTATATTTATTTACATATAAATATATAAAATTAAAATAATTCAAAATTATTGACTCTAAGTTATTCATATATACTGCTTTTAGGGTTTATGGTTACTCTCTTGGAATATCTGTGAGGAGGTATGACTCTAAATCTCTCTGCAGTGATATGTTATCTTTACCTCCCAAAGTTGTTTTCTACTTAAACAGCTAAGAAGATCCATACTATAAAGAAATGTAAAAAACAGTCCATACAGAATTATCTTTCAACACCATTC
Organism: Rhinopithecus bieti; assembly: GCF_001698545.2. NCBI lineage: Eukaryota > Metazoa > Chordata > Mammalia > Primates > Cercopithecidae > Rhinopithecus > Rhinopithecus bieti. The sequence goes on from NW_016816945.1 coordinate 2,555,950, forward strand.
ACCACAGAGTCATGAAGAGTAATAATACTATTACAAAAGAGTAAAACATTGAGATGAATAATTCAATATACCATACCTTACCTAATATTTCCATTAGGTTTAAGTCATTATGAGTAATCTATAATATTAAAATGTGTGAGGGATCATATGTTATGCTAATTTTAGAGTCCAACCAATATACCTGTGTTCTAATTTACCACTTATCAAAATCATAATTAAATATAAGGTACCTGTATTACTCACGAAGGTATAGAGTGTTACTTTAAGGTGGACATAGATTACTTGTAAATACATATTGCAAACTTTAAGGACATGGATAAAAATATTTTAAAAGAAGTATAATTAATATACTAAGAAAGGAGACCAAAATGGAGTTATATAAAATGCTCAATTAAAACCAGAGAAGGCGGAAAAAAAGTAGAAGACAAAACAAAAGAGAGAGAAAAAAACCCATGACAAATAAAAGCTGTTATAACTAAGGTAGCTATCCAATCAATTATATCAATATCACTTTAAATGTAAATGGCATAAATATGTCAATTAAAAGAGACTAAATATATCAATTTAAAAAAAGCAAGACCTGATAGTATGTTGTTCAAAAAATAAATAAATAAACACTTCATAAGCATGTATCTGATAGACTCATATCTGAATTACACAAAGCATTCCTAAAACTTGACAATGAAACATATTTTTCTCGGGATTATGCTACTGTCCAATGAAATCATAGTGAGAATAACACTGCTAATGACATTAACTAGAGCTTTGCTTTACTTTGGTGCAATTCTTGAAAAAAAGAAAAACCCATTTTCCACAAACACAAAATCTCAACAGTGAGAAAACAAACAACTCAATAAAAAATGGGCTAAAGTTCTGAACCAACACTTCACCAAAGAAAACACATCAATGACAAATAACATATGAAAACATGTTCAACACCACATATCGTTAGGGGGTTGCAAAACAACGACAGTGGGATATGACTAAACTCCTATTTGAGTGGCAAAATCCAAAATACTGACAATGCCACATGCTGGCAAGGATATGGAACAACAGGAATTCTAAGTCATTACTGGTGAGAATACAACCACTCTGGAAGATAGTTTTGCAGTTTTGTACAAAGTCAAGCATGGGCTTGGTAAATGAATCAGCTTTAGTGCTGCTAGGTATGTATCCAAATCAGTTGAAAATTTATGACCACAGAAAAACCCGCACAAAAAAGTTTGTATTAGTTTTGTTTATCATTGCCAAAAATGAAAGCAACTAAGGTGAATGGATAAATAAACTGTTTATATGTATGAGAATTTTATATGATCAACATCTAGACAATGGACTATTATTCAGCACTAAAAAGAAATAAGCTATCAAGCCATTAAAAGACATGAAGGAAGCTTAAATGCATATTGCTAACTGGAAGAAGCCAGACTGAAAGGGCTACATACTGCATAATTTTAACTACATGACATTCTGGAAAAAGTAAAAGCATAAACACAGTAAAAATATTGGTGGTTGTCAGGGTTTGAGTGTGGGGAGAGAAGTGATGAATAGGCAAAGCACAGGACTTCTTTAGAAGAGTGAAACTATTCTGTAAGACACTACAATGTTGAAAACATGACATTATATGGTTTGCAAAACCCACAGAAGTGTACAACGTAAAGAGTTAACTCTAATGTAAACTATAGACTTTAGTTAATAATAATGTATTAATACTAGTTCATTAATTGCAATAAATACACCACGTTAGTGCCAGGTGTTAGTAATAGGGGAAATTTGGGGGGCAGGGGAGGGGAAAGAAGTATATGAAAACTCTCTCTACTTTCTGCACAATTTTTATTCGAACTTAAAATTGCTCTAAAAATAAAATATATTCTTAAATTATAACAAAATACGTGTTAAAATTATTTGTTTAATGTCTCTCTCTTCTCCGTTCCATGCTGTAAACTTTCTAAGAAACAGAATTCAGTAGTTTCTTTATTTTTTGAGATGGAGTCTCACTCTTGTCACCCAGGCTGGAGCGCAGTGGCTCAATCTAAGCTCACTGCAACCTCTGCTTCACGGATTCAAGCAATTCTCCTGCCTCAGCTTCCTGAGTAACTGGAATTACAGGCACCCACCACCACACCCGGCTACTTTTTGTAGTTTTGGTAGAGATGAGGTTTCACCATGTTGACCAGACTAGTCTCGAACTCCTAACGTCAAGTGATCCGCCTGCATGGGCCTCCCAAAGTGCTGGGACTACGAGAGTGAGCCATCATGCCTGGCCAGTAGTTTCTAGACAAATATTTGTTAAATAAATAAATTAAAATTCAGCATGTAATACCAATATAATCTATCCTATCTGTGGAGCCCCAAGAAAGAGTTCATGAAATATTACCTTTTCTGGTGCTATGATCTGAATATTTTTGCCCTCTCCAAATTAATATGTTGATTGATACCTAATCCCCAATGCAATAATATTAAGAAGTGGGGCATTTCGGAGATGATTAGGTCATGAAGGCTACATCCTCATAACTAGGATTAGTGCTCTTACAAAGTAGTCCTGGGGGAAATTTGTTTGTCCTTCTGCCACATGAAGACTCCACAAGAAGGGGCCATCACAGATGCAGAGTGAACCTTCTCCAGATTCTGAATCTGCTGATACCTTAATCTTAGATTCCTGGCCTCTAGAACTGTGAGCAAGAAAATTCTGTTGTTTATAAATTACCCGGTCTATGGTGTTTTATTATAGCAACTTGAACAAAGACAACTGGGATGCTCTCACTTTTATCATTTTGAGTCTTTCTGGGAATACCTGACACACAGAAAAATGTAATCTTGCCAAACTACTTCTAAGTCTTACTTCAAGGTAATCAATGAAGATATTTAACAAAAAGTTGTATGTAATGACCATTAAGTCAGTGTGTAATGGCATATGAAAGCTGAAAATCTCACCAGTTACTGAGCTCCAATTTTGAGAATCTTGTTTTTAAGGAGTGTAAGTGATGTGGAGCCTTCTTAGTTCAGCTTCCCCTCTAGGTTCTACTGAGAGCCTTCTAACAGAATTCCCTTACTGACTCCAAAACCATACCTATGAAAATTTCCTCTAAATCTTTGTTTTATCGTCTTGATCTAATCACCAACTCTGTGCCCAGCTGTGAATAATATCTCATTTATGCCATTCATACACATAACCTTAAAGAAATCAAAAAAATTGAAAAACTACATATTATTTTTCTCTTTTTTGCTTTCTTTTCACCTCCACAAATATTATACGTTTTCCTTTAATAGTTCTTGAATTATTTGAATTTGTTTTATTTTTATTTTTTTGTTCCCTTGAAGGATTTTATATTTCATCTATCAAAATCTTGCCCCTCCTCTGCCACCATGGCAACCTATGAATCATGACAGTATCCTTCCCTCAGTGTGGAGCAACAGTCAAGCCAGAATAATCTCCAGGTGTTTAATATTGATTTCCATATGTGTTGCATCCATGTGCTTAATGTACATGCATGTGAATATCTACATGCAAATGAAAAACATCCTAATTTTCTTCTGAAGTGAATTTTGGACATTGACAGATGCAACCTTTTCCAAAATTGAAACTCTGACTAAAATCATATGAACTGGTAATGAGAGATCCTGGATTATAATTATGAATTTTTGATTATCAATATAATGCTCTTTCTACAAACCACTCTGAAATTAGACTCTTTACCTTTATGTAGCATAATCATTGCCTACCCTGGATGGAAATAAAGATGATTTTCATTAACATTTTGCCTGAGGGATTTCATGTGGAAGTAAGAGTCCCTTGAATCTTCCAATTTCTTGTACTCAAGCTTAGTAACAATTGGAAATTATTCTCTGGCATGACGCCATTTTCTCGGCAAGGGGAAGCTAAGTCCCACACTGCTGCAGTTTGCATTTTAGTGTATTTTGTAAATAAATTCTTAACAGATGGACAAACCAGCAGGAAGCCAGCACCAGGGAGTCAGCAGGTGGACAGGAAAGCCAGAAATGGACTGGCACTGATCAGATTAACAAAACTAAAATATCTTGGGATTCACACATGCTGCCCACAGAACAAGTTGGCACTGACCGGATAGGCAAACTCAAATCAACCCTGAGCATGGAAAATTTCCATTACTCTGTTGCCTATAGGGTACCAAGGTCCCACCCAGATGGAGACGCCAAAGCTATAAATCCTTCAGAAAATCAGTCTGTCTTATTTTTCTTCCCTTGAAGTTGACATCCAGCAAAAAGGTGAGATAAAATGATCATTTAAAGGAATATCAAACTGCTCTTTATATAATTGTGTTAGCCACGATAGTAAATGGGAATGGAGGAAGAGACTATTACCGAACACTAAAAATTATTGGTATAATTTCCCAAAGGACTTGAAATATTTCACTGCCACTATAGGCACATTCCCTTCTACTCTCTGAGCCATGGCATTGTTCCCAAAATGTACAGCTTTAATAGCCTCATTTTAATGTCTGCTGCCCTCTCACACGAAGATGTTACTCTTGCATTAAAAGCTACCTTTCCATACTAAAATGTGACTCCCAGAGGATCTCTGCCCTCTGCCTTGCATCATAGGTGTTATCCGGTGAGATAATGGCTGGCAACAGAGGTCTAGTGCTGGCAGGACATCCAGGAACAGTATCCTGGTCAGGCTCAGGGGTTTCTAAATGTGTCAAGCTTTCCCAAATCTCCATGAACTCATAATCTTCATTTGGAAATTCTGAAATGCTTAATCACATCAGTTAAATTTTTATGAGTTTTATAATAGGTGTAGCAAAGCCCTAGAGTCAAGGTAGACTCAGATTTAAATTCTGACTTTGCCGTTACCTAGCTGCCTGATTATGAAAAAGTTGCCTTGGATCACTGAGCCTAACTTTCCTCAATTCTGAAATTAGGATTGTGAGGATTCACTGAGAACATGTATATAAAGAACTCAGCCAAGCAGCTAGCACATAATAATAAACAAATAATCATATCTATTAATATTTTTTCATTATTACTGTTTAATTTGCTATTAGAAGTTGAAGACCGGGTGCAGTGGCTTGCACCTATAATCCCAGCACTTTGGGAGGCTGAAGTGAAAAGATCCCTTGAGCCCAGTTCAAGACCAGTCTGGGCAATATAGTGAGATCTCATTTTTACAAAAAAAAAAAAAATAGCTGAGCGTAGTGGTGCATGCCTGTAGTCCCAGCCGCTGGAGCAAGTGGATCACTTGAGCTCAGGAGTTTGAGATATACTCACATCACTGCACTCCAGCTTGGGTGACAGAGTGAGACCCTGTCTGTAATAAATGAGTGAATAGAAATTGGAGTAAGGTTGGTGTGAAGCCTCTGATTTTAAAATTATTCTTAGAGATCACTGATACACTTGTAATAGGAGATTTAAATACCAGTCATAATGTATAATGAGGCTTCAGAAGAACAGGAACATACAGGGATAAGGTTAAAGAAAAGTAGGTTTGGAGGTTTATTGTGCCTAAAAACAAATTATGAAATTCACAAGTTTACATGAAATTGGTTGAGCCTATATTTAATCTAAACTGATAATTATATAATAATCAATTACTTTAAATTAATATCCCAAGTTTAGCCCAAACTGGATGAACTTGAAGTAGATAGAAAGCTCTCCAAATAGCAAGGATAATCCTACTCAGAACCACAGACAGTGACTAGGATAATAGGAATACACCTAATTGGTCTCCAATTCCCAGAATAAAACCTAACCTACTATATTATAAGGACTAAAATTTCATGCAGCCCTCAAGGCCTGGCTTTGTACTTACCCCAACTGCCTTGCCATATTCAAACTTCACAGGACCCCAAAGAACGAACCAAGAGTTTCCTTGCTCTCACCAGATGTGGCCCTCACAGAATGGGAAGGCTCCCTACCCAGCTGCTTCCCTTGTCAGCTAGAGCAGCTACACTCCACCGAGTTCTGTCAGAAGTGAATCTAACAAGATTCACCTCCCTATTATCACATTAAGGCATTCAACAAAATTAATACCACACTACCACAGGAACCAAGGATCACAGCATCCTCTTGTTACTATAGATCCTGTCTATCACAACCCATGCTTATTCACTCTCTCTCATGTACAAGCCCTGTGCGGCCCTGTATTGTGTAGCGTCCTACGCCCCTGGGTCTGTGACTATCCATGACTTAGAAACTTCTGTCAACCTCGTGTGTCCAATATTAGGTGCTATGTGTTCAGCTACCCTCATAATCTTAGTTGGGGGAAATCTCCCTCAATGGTGGAATGAAGAGGAGATAGAAAAAATACTTACCAGAGTCCAGCAGATTGAATACAACATAGGTTTACTCTCCTGTTGGAGAATGAGCACATAATCAGATAACGAAATCCAATTGACTTGTCCTTGCCAGTGAGGGTTTGAAAGGAAATGTGCCATATGCAGTAGGCTTGAGACAAAAAAGACAAGAAGCAGGGAGGCTTTTCTGCAAATCCGAATCCTTCTTTTTTTTTTTTTTTTTGAGATGGAGTTTCGCTCTTGTTGCCTGGGCTGGAGTGCAATGGCACGATCTCGGCTCACTACAACCTCCACCTCCCAGGTTCAAGCGATTCCCCTGCCTCAGTCTCCCAAGCAGCTAGGATTACAGGCACCCACCGCCATGCCCAGCTAATTTTTATATTTTTGGTACAGACGGGGTTTCACCATGTTGGCCAGGCTGGTCTTGAACTCCTGACCTCAGGTCATCTGCCCACTGCAGCCTCCCAAAGTGTTGAGATTACAGGCGTGAGCCACCGTGCCCAGCCTTCCTTCTAATGTTCTGCTAGAACGGGACCAGAGACAGCAGCCCTCAAGGCCTGGCTCTGTACTTACCCCAACTGAAATTAAGCTGTCAGAGCCCAAAGCTAGTGGTATACCAAGATGCATTTTATCCCTCTAAAAAGGAAGAAAAATGTCATTTTATTTCCCATTCACTATTTCTATAAAATGATGAAAAGGAAAAATGAATTAAAGAGAGAAAATTTAGAATTTTATCACTCTCATTTGCCTTCCACAAAGGTTCACCCTCTTGCTCTTAGGGAGGTGGTGACAGAATACTGTTTATGGCGATCGATTGGATGACCTTCATTTACCCTTTAAAATCTCCCACATGACACAGAATGGAGAGAAGGAGTGGTGGCTGAGTATGTGTGGCCCCCTAGCTATGCTATGGACAAGTTTTTTCAACATGCTCTATTTCTAGACAGCATTTTAAGCTATAAATAGATCTAGATCTATGTTAACTTTAATGAACTAAACTGAAAAACTGACATTTTAGGCCCCTGTACTCATTACTTAAACAAAATGTAGCTCTAACAGATTTAGCTGAGGTGATTTGTTTTCAAACCCATATTTACCTACATCTGTGAAAAATAAGGGTAGGATGAGACTCTCAATTTTTTTTGACAGATGTCCTCAAATGTTCCCTTGAAAGCTTTTCAACATCCCAGAAATATTATAAGGATTGGGTTCCACCTATTCCTAGATGAAATAGCTGCATTGTGGATAATGGTTAAAGTGCATAATTATTGATTTGGATACCTCTATTATCATTATGAAAGTTAAGCAAAAAGCAGATTAAGATTTAGAAACAGCAGTAATAAGTCATGCAGGAAAGAGCTATTGTTTGCTAAGGATATTTCGGCACCTGTTTTTTTGTAACAATACACCAATCAGAAGATTTTGTTTGGGTTTATATTAATGTAACTAATCTAATGCTTTCTTTCTTTAACTGATAACTTCTGCTTCATTAAAGGCTAGATGCAGAGTTCCCCCAAAGTGGACCCTGAGATGAGGATTAGGGGAAAAGCAGTTTCTCTGTGACCTGAGCCCAGGAAACATGAATATGGGAGTGGGGAATAAGACAGGGAAAAGGAGAAAGCCAACACAGGGTGCAGGATCAAGGGAGTTACTACTGTGGGCAGCCAGAGCTTGGAGACAGTGGATGCTTTGCTTTAGAATGTCAAAGAAGAGGGTAAGGATTTCTTTCCAAGATGATTTTAGCGCAGCCCACCCCACATTGGTATGGGAGAGTGAACCAGATGCCCTCTCAAGGTCTCTTCCAATCTTATGATTATATGATTGCTCATTATCAAAAATTGGCCCGTAATTGGTTTGACTCAGAGAGGTCAGGATGTGAAGGGGACTGCATAACCTTTTGATTTTATAGTAAAGAACAATGTAGTTATCCCAGTCAAGTTCTGAAGGACATTTTAAAAATTTTCATAAATGTGCCATGGTAATCTTCATGACTGCTAATTAAGCGAGATCACCTAGGTGTAGGCTACAATTTTGACAGGTAGAAATGGGGGTTTTGTTATAATGGAAATGAGAGGGACCCATAACAGTCCCTAAATACTATACATGCATGTATAGCCCTGCTTTTGTTGTCTGTTTTAAAACTACCTACATTGTTGATATATAATCAGATACCGGTTTTAGAAAAGATTTAAGAGAGAAAAAACTCATGCTTCATTTTGGTTGCTTTTAATTGGGAAAAAAATCATCCTTTTACAAACAAATGGGGGATCTAATTTTAATTATGTGACTCTTTGTACATAATTTTACGTAAAATTAGTCACCCTGAATGCATATTTTAAAAGGACTAGCTATAGCTAATCGACCAACAGTGAATTTTCAAAGTGATCAGTCCAATTACTGTCTGCCAAGATGCAGAGATCAAACGCGGTTTTCTCTTTTTCATAGTCCTAAGGTTTGTAGGAACAGAACATTTATACTCAGAATAACTTTTTTAATGCAGTAAACTTAATGAAATGAAGTTCTCATTTTAACTAGGGGAAGCAAAAGAACATAAAATAAGTTATCTGAATAAGTAAAAGTATATTAATTTTTGTTTTGCAGGACCCCTTGAATCAAACTGGTAACAGTATAAAATGTTAGCACTGAAAAGAACCTTAGTGACTTCACTAATCCAGTCTCTTAATTTTGTAGATGAGATAATTGAGGCTGAAGAGGTTTCATGAGAGGTTTCTTTCCATGATCAATTTTTTTTTGGAGCTAAGTACTCGGAGTTATTTATTTATTTATTATTGTGTATATTTAAGGTGTACGGCATAATGCTTTGATACACATAGTGAAATGTTTACTATGTTCAGTCAAGTTAACATATCCATCATTTCACACAGTACTTGCTTTTGTGTGTGTGTGGTAAGAGCACCTGAAATCAACTCTTTAAGCAAATGTCCGGTATACAATACAATATTAAAACTATAGTTTCCATGGTGTACCTTCTATCTCTAAACATTCATCCTAGACATTTGAAAATTTTTACCCTTTGACCTATATTTCCCCTCTCTACACCCCAGCTGCTGGTAATCATCCTTTTATTCTCTGTTTTTATGTGTAGTTATGTACTTTTAACAGAGATATATTCTGAGAAATGAATCGTCAAATAATTTCATCATTGTGTTAACATTGTAGAGTGTATGTACACAAACCTACATGTTAAAGCCTACTACACACCTAATCTATATGGTATAGACTATTGCTCCTAGGTTACAAACCTGTATAGCATATTACTGTGCTAAATACTGTGGTCCATTATAACATAATGGTAAGTATTTGTGTATCTAAACATATCTACACATTGGAAAGGTATAGTAAAAATGTGGAATAAAAAAATTAAAAATGGTACACACCTATATAGGACACTTACCATGATGGAGCTTGTAGAACTGGAATTTTCTCTGGGTGAGTCAGTGAGTGAGTGGTGAGTGAGCATGAATGCCTAGGACATTACCACACAATAATGTAGACTTTATAAACACTATCCACTTAGGCTACACTAAATTTATAAAAAAAAAAAAAAAAAAGTAATTGCACTCTGCCATTGTGATGGCTATGACATTACTTGGGGGATAGAAATTTTTCAGCTTCGTTATAATCTTATGGGACCACATCATAGATCTGATCTGTTGTTGACCAAAACATCATTATGCAGTGCATGACTGTATTTGACTTTCTAGAGTTTGAACTCAAGGGTCCCATGTGTTAATATTCTTTTCACAGTAGTAACTAGGAAAATAAAAATAGTAACTGTTAAATTATTTCAGAAACATGACTTAAACCTATCTCACCTTGAAAAGCAAGAACATGTTGTAAGATATGGTGAAAAATAACATTTTCATATTATATCCAACCTCTACCCTTCACTTACAAACATCATGCTATGAATCTTCTGTAGACACACTTCAAGAAAGAAAGTGTCAGATTAGGATACTCATTGTCAAATCTGATAGTTTTCTTTTGAGTTTGACACTAAAACAGCATTTTTCTGGTAATGTGATTTGAGATTACCTTAGAAATAGGTTAAAATAGGCCGCCACAGTGGCTCATGCCTGTAATCTCAGCACTTTGGGAGGCAGAGGCTGGTGGATCACAAGGTCAGGAGTTCAAGACCAGCCTGGCCAACTAGTGAAACCCCATCTCTGGTAAAACAAACAAACAAACAAACAAAATACAAAAAGTAGCCGAGTGTGGTGGCACATGCCTATAATCCCAGCTACTTGGGAGGCTGAGGCTGAGGCAGGAGAATCACTTGAACCCAGGAGGCGGAGGTTGCAGTGAGTTGAGACCACACCATTATACTCCAGCCTGGGCAACAGAGTGAGACTCTGTTTCAAAAAAAATAAAAAGGAAATAGGTTAATATATTAATCATTTCCACCAAAGTAAGTAAAACATCTGTAGTACCAAAAAGGTTAATAAGTATTCCTACTACCAGGTATTTTACCTGACATCCTATCTGCATGAAGAGATATTTGCTTCAAAAAAAAAAAAAAAAAAAA
>NW_016816945.1:2567075-2573297 GCF_001698545.2 Rhinopithecus bieti
AAAAGATTGATAAATGAAAAGAAAAGGCTATCTAGTTTTTCACAGAAATCTGGAAAATAAGCCACAAAAAACACTATTTGCCTTGAGGCATAAATGATTTTCCACCTCTACAAAAGAGTAAAGAACTGAAAGCTATGATTTTGTTTTTATTTTCCTTGTTGTAATTGTTTAAGTACTCCAACTTCAGTTTTATTAGGCTGTGAGCTGCTTGAGAGTGTCAGCTATATTTTTATTAATCTTTATATCATTATTGTTAAGCGTAATGCCTACAACCTAACAGACACTAAATGTTGGATAGGTAAATGAGTAAGAATCTGAGGTAGCTAGCAGTAATAATAAAATCTATAACCATGGAAATAAGAGTAAAAAATATTGATCCAGATGCTAAAAAAGAGGAAAGAAAAATTATATCAGAAGCAAAGGCTAAGAGAAGGTATTACAAATGAGCAGAAAACAGCTCAGAACTTCTTGAGAGCCAAAGTAAAAATAATTGCTTAAAAGGTTAATATTTCAACATTTCAACATTCAGCAATGTTAAATGTTTCAACATTTAAATTGGTGGAAAAATATATATTAAAATCATATTGTTAAGTTTATAAGAAACTTTAAAAAATGAAATTCAGTAAATATCCATTAAGCACCTAATATTTTGAAGACACTTCATTAGGCAATGTGGGGCTATACAGCGATAAATAAAATAGAGTCATCAGCCTTACAAGGCTATGTAATGGATGACACAGAGCAAACACATACATGAAAATAACACAGGGCAAGATGGAATACATCCTTAAGAAGTGTGATGTAATTCAGAGGCAAAGGAAATCACACATGATTGCAAAGATCATGGAAGTATTCTTAAAATACATTTTGTTTAGATAGGCCTTGACATTTAAGTAGGTTTATGAAATTTGGACACATGGGAGTGAAGGTAAGGCTTTCAGACATGAGGACAGGATGTACAAAAACACCCAGTAAAGAGATCATGTTTTATGCTCTTAGAGAAGTGAACAGTCCTTGTAATATAAGTTTAGCTCTAACAAAGGCTTTGTGTCAGGAAGTAATAAGAGATAAAGCTGAATTAGTACTTGTAATACTAGTAGAAATCCACTACCTCCTGAAGAGAAGTAATTTTGCACAAATCAAATTCAGCATCCTTATCTTGATTCAAAGCCCATCTTTAATTTCCACTCAGGTTTGAATTCCTTGGCATATCTAATTTTAATAATTAAAGGACTCTTTGGACTACACAGCATCTAGTGTTCTTTTATAATTCATGAACTTAGAAAAGTTTTAATATTGTATATATATGAATGAGCTTACTAAAACAGGCTAACAAGCCATCTGCTTCGTGACACACACTTCCATAAATGTCATGAAACTTTATGTTATCATAAAATATGGCAACAAGGAAGAACCTTTCTGTGGAAGAGAAGTTCTCTAACAGGCCCTTGCAGGATACTGTGGTCTTTGCTTGATCCGGCACATTGCAGCTATAAGAATAAATGCCCCTAATAGAAGCAGAAGAAAAATTGGCCGTAAACTTTCATAGGAGAAAGCCTGATGCTTTGACCACAGTTTCTATATTCCTGTTCTAACAAAAAATGCTAATACTATCCAAGTACCTACGCTATTTAGAAGATTCCACAGGTCTTAAATTCTCTTGTTTAGAAGACTAAGATACTAAGCCAGATAAGAGGATTAATCTATTATTTTAGTAATGCATAAATAGTAGATGTTTACTACTCCCTTTTCAGGGCAAACGTAACTTTCTAATGCTTTTCCATAAATCCTGCTGCTATGGTTAAGCTACCTTTTGAAAGAGTTAATCCTGTTCCCAGGGATAGATATTTTGTTTCCTACTTATAGGAAGTAGCACCAAATGAACTCTCCTTACATATATTTATAATATGTAATATACATAAAAAATATATTTCTTGATGTATGCATCAAAACCACATAATGAGGCTGCACTCTGCTTTAGTTCTTGGTATCAGACACATTCATGTTATTAATCATACTCCTAGTCACCGAGGGGTTGCCACAGCCAGTATCTTATTATATGTGGCTTACATGGACTCATCAGCAAATCTGCAAACTCCACAAGTCTATGAATTCATTTTCCTGTGTTTCAGTGTCTTCCCTACTTACACATACACACAAGAGAGAAGTCACCAGTAAACAACAAATATGCCATAGAAAAGCAATTCTGCAATGGTTCAGGTTTTATGTTCTAATAATGCTCAAATCCCAGCTTCCAGGATTCAGTGTACTGTATCAGCAATAATGAGTAAAACTACTGAAACTCATTAAAGAATTTACTAATCAGTACATTAATTGAGGCTATCTGCTTCCCATTATACAGAGACAAATTAAGCAGGTTAAATGGTTCCCAGAGAACATCTGTGGAAGCATGTCAAAACTAATGATAAATAAAATAGAGCTCCCTTTGTGGTTGATTTTTCACCCAGCTGCATCTTAAAGGTGCTATCAGAAAAAAACTATTTATTGTTTGTCAAATCGGAATAAAATCCCCAAACCACTAATAGGAATTTTCTTATAACTTTTGAAATAAAGGTGATCAGTTCATAAAATAGCCACCCACATGTGCCACATATTGTGGGTTGAAAAAAAAATGGTCCTGTGGAAGGCATCTACCAAATCTATGTGAAATATACAGAGATAGTTAATAACCTCCTGAATAATGTGTTTTACAGAATACATCAAAATTATCTTTCTAAGAAAGAAGTGATTGGGTTATTAGAAATATTCCTTTCATCGAGGTTCTACTCTTTGGTTAAGCAGGTTGGCTATTTGGGGCAACAAAGTGAAACATAGAGGAACAGTGTAAGAGCAAAGTAAAAGGGAATTCAAGTTATTGAATGATTTTGTGTTTGTGTGTATGTGTGTGTGTCCATATGCATATATACGCACACATATGAAAATGATACCATGAAATGGGTCACTTCTAATTATATGATACTATATGACAAATTATTAGGCAATGTCTCCCGCTTGCAAACCATTGATAGCTTTCTTTTTTTCTCAAGATAGAGTTTAAAATTCTTGATAGAAGACACAAAGCCCTTGGTGAATTAGCCATGACTTTTCCTACCTGCTCATCTTCCTGTGTTCTCTCCTTTACTTTGGTACTTTTTATATACTTGGTCTTCTGTTCCTTAACTGTGCCTTTGTCTTTCTTTGTACATGCTATTCCTTTCTCTTAGAGGGCTCTCCATCCCATTGCCAGTCTTATTCTCCACATCTGCATAATTCCCAGTCCCTCTTTAGATATCAATTTCTATGTCATTTTTCTTTATAAACTTTATAATATAAATTAGATTTCCCTTTAATATACTCTTATTATACTCTGCTTCTTTTTTAAATCTTTTTTAAAATTTTGAATAGATTTAATGATTAGACGTTTAGTAGTAAAATCGGTAGCATTGATAGTTCACTCTCTGTGAAAAATGGTCGAGGAAGAGCATGTTCAGCTTTATGAATTAAGCAACAGGATGAAGGAAGGTGTCACTCACAGGGAAAAGGAAGAGTGTGACAAAAACAAAATTAAGACTACGAGAGGTAATGAGTTCAATTTTAGGCATGTTTAGGTTTTAGTGTCTCAAGGACCTCCCTATGGGATGTCTACCTCACAGTGGCATACAAAGTGGCAAGCAAAAATGTAAAATATAGATTGGTACAGATTTCAGAGTGTTCATTCTATAGACAATAAACAAATTGATTAAGATGTCCAAGGAAGATTGCGTAGAGGAAGAAGAGAGGAGAGTATAACACTGAAACTAGAATTTAAGGGCTAGGGATGGGAAAATAAATGGAACTGAGCAGCAGCTGCCACAACAGTAAGAGAAAACCCAAGAGAATGAGAATTGGTGTCCAAAAAAGAGCAAAAGAAATACCCTTCATGAAACCGGAAGGTCAATAGTGCCAAATATGGCTAAAAGATACGGGAAGACATTTATCAACAAGGACAACCTTGGCAAAAAGAGTAAGAATCAAGCTCTGGGAGAGGAATGAGTGACAATGAAGCAGAAAAAGTACAATACCCATTTCAAGAACTTTGTGAATGGAGAAAGACACTATTGCATCTAGAAGGGATATGAGATGGAGAAGCAGCGTGTGTGTGTGTCTGTGTGTGTGTGTGTGTGTGTGTGTGTGTGTGTGTGTGTGTTCTTGTGTAGCAATAAGAGAATGCTCAATTGCTTGTGGAAAGGAATCAGCAGGGAAGCAGAGGTGAAACTATGTGAGAGAGGAAAGAAAATCAGTAAATTGTGTCTTCTGAGAGGTGTAAAATTGGAAAGAAAAATTAGAAAAACATGGTTATAAAAACATGGTAAGATTGAGAAGCAGTTTTAAATGCACAGTGAACCAAACTGCACCATTCTGTGAATTCTTCAGCTGTGTTAAGCACCTCAGATGTAAAGGCAAGGGTATCAAATTAATCAAGATGTATTCCCTGTGCAAGCTCAACAGCAAAAATAGGTGATGGAGTTGAAAATATTGCTAAGAGAGTCATGAAAGTAATGGTAACTTGAAGTCCAGTATGAATAAGAAATGAAATAAGGGTAGGGGTTGGGTGAGGGGGCTGATAGAGAAAAAGTAGGTAGACCAAAGGATTGAATAACTAAATGAGGGGGATGATCAGCCGTAACTTATTAGACTACTTTAAAGTTAGGACATTAGGGAAGCGAATGGAATGTTTGAGATTAGGATTTTAAAAGGGTAACATTTCCAGATGGGAAGAAGGTTCAGAGTGTGATCATATGAATGAGTAGATGAAATGGTATGGAAGTAATAATGTCTAAAAATGAGGAAGTCAGGGGCCAAGAGCCCAGAGTTCAAAACCTGGCTTTTCACAACATTTGTCAAAGACACTCAAGCTGATCATAAGGTATTGCAGTGGAAAGTAAACGTTTTAACTGGTTATCAAAAGCTTCCATGAGTAAAGTAGAATAATCAGGTAGTCAGCATTGACAATGAAATAGAAAGGTCGATTTGCTACTGGGAAATGTGGGGGTTCTCAGTTCTTGTCTTTCTTGGGAGAAAGAATTCAGCCAAGAGATAATTTAATAAAGAGCACAGAGAGTTTTACTAAGGAAACAGTGCACACTCTAAGAGAGGAGCAGGATGGGCTGGCTGGAAAACAGCAGCAGTAGCAGCAAGGATTAAGTAGTAGCAGAGTTTATTTAAAGAGACAGTATGCTCTGAAAGATGAGGCAGAGTGGGCTCCTCAAAAGAGAATGAGCCAGCAGCCCTGAGAGTTCTGCATTGCGGTTTTTATTACGTCAGACTCTTCTTTTTAAGTTCCTGCCTCTCTCTTAAGTCTCTGTCTTATCCCTCAGCTAGTTACTGCCCTTCGTTTGTGGGATTCTTCCTTACATTCAGTTGATGATCACCTGTGGGCCAGGTGGTCAACACAAATTCCGCTTGATGGCAGCGTTGCTCATTACTGCCAGCCTAGGAAGGTCGTATCATGGTCAAATCTGTACTTACTGTGCCTGCACATCTCTTAGGAATTTACCCTTTGTCGCTTTTCTCTTCTTATCATCAGGTAGCTGGCCACAGTCTGACAGGTTAACTGTAAAGTCAGCAGTTACTGGGCACCTTAAGGGGTGTTTTCAGGCATTCCTTTCAGCATAGGTATTTCCCCTCCCCTCTGCTCTTAGCATGTATGTTTCGTGAATGTTTCAGGTAGTCTCTGGGATATGAAATTTTCCAGAACTTCCTTTCTCAAAGGTTTCCCCTCCTGCTCATGTCTAGCTATCTGCGTACTCTAACAGATTGTAGAAGGATTAAATGCCCAAATGTGGAAGCAATGGTCTGTATTTACTCTTAACAAAGGAGAAAACAGATATTCAAACTTAACCTTGAAGTCAAAAGACTAGGAAGCCTGAGTGTTTCTCCCATCCATCTTTTTCTATGCAAAGTCAAATACCACTTACTAAATTTGTGAAAGAAGTAAGCTGCCAAGAAGTGTTGAGATCGGTGGGTGTAAACCGCAATCTAAATATGGCTGGCTTAAAAATGCATTTTGTTAGCTAGACTAATTAATGCAGAGAAGGTCATAAACGAAATGACAGAGATGAAAACCATGACACGAGAAATACGTGACAAATGCACAAGCTTCAGTAACCGACTCGATCAACTGGAAGAAAGAGTATCAGCGATTGAGGATCAAATGAATGAAATGAAGCGAGAAGAGAAATG
>NW_016816945.1:2577887-2647900 GCF_001698545.2 Rhinopithecus bieti
TACCATACTATTCTCATTACTTTTATATGTATTTGAAATAATTCACAATAAAAAGTTTTTAAATCCAAAAAAAAAAAAAAATGCATTTTGTTTTCCTGGACCTTTTTTATTATGGTTTTATTAGACCACTTTTACAAAAATAGAATTTGATATTCTTTAGTCAAGGAATGCACGTTTTGTTTTATCAATAGCACTGACCACTTTTTATTTTCTTACAACTAACTTAATTTCCATATGCACATTACATGGTTCCCCCTATAGGTATTTGAATAGTCAACATCTGCTCCAGATTTTTTTTCCAGAAAGAAAACCTGGAAATGTTGGTGTTTGCATTCATTGTCAGTACTCTAGGAAGTTCCAAATGTAGTTTTTGGTGGACAATAAACCTTGAGCATAGTAGTAGGATTGGTAGGGACTTCTGTGTTAGTGAAAAATAAACTAAGGTCAAGTAGTACTTTAGGTTTAGGGCAAATTAGATATTAACTAGTATGCAATCTATAAACTGAGAGTTCACAGAAGCAACAGGATAAATAATCATGCAGTTAAATAAAGGACTTCTAGCTTAAAAGGCAAAGATATGGTTTTCCTATGTAAAATAACTTGAACCTATTAGTCCCAGGACACACTATATACCAAGAAATAAGGGGTAAAGCACCGTGATGGAAAGATATTCCTAGAAAGAATAAGGAGGAGCACTCAGTTGCCATTGCCAGATGATTTCCAGATCAGATGTGAATGAATATTGATCGATGTTCAGTAATTTAAGCATGGAAGACAGAAGAGTGGCAATGGAGATAAGGTTAGCACCTGAAGAAATGTCAGGGCATTTCACGTCATCCACCAGTCTACATTGCCCATGATTTATAAGTACCAATGAGTTAAATATTGTCCAAAAATAGAGGTAAAAAGAAAGGTTAAAAAGCAAAAGAGTGGCAGGCAGTGCAGACAATTCTGGTAAACAATTACAAGAAAACGTTATTCTCTAGCATTCACTTATTTATTCATTCAATAACTATTAGCGGAGCACTACGCTAAACTCAATAGTTTGCTAAGCACTGAGGCCTGATAAGGAAAATAGAAGCTCTTGCTCTCACCGAGCTTATTGTCTAGTCAGGTATTTTATAGTTTCCAGCAATCTTCTTTCATCATCCAAGAATTAGAAAATAGCTGTAGTTAAATAAAGAAAATATAATATCGTGCGTGGACACACACACACACATGTGGAAACATGCAGAGTGGAAATGTTAATATACTCTGTGGTCAGGGCTCTTTCAAAGACCTAAGTTGGCAAGCAAAAATAACAATGTACATTAAGTCAAGATAAATAAATAAACTGATCTAACTTTAAAAGAGATGCAGGAGCTAGAAAACAGAACTGAACTTTGGTAATGTAAAACATTTTATAACTATTACTCCACTAGAACAGCAATAATAATTGTGAACAAGTATTATAAATAGGCAAGCTTAATGTTAAAAGTGGGAATTAGAATGGCCTTTCAATGTTAAAATGGGCTGAGATTGTGCACCTAAGATCAGGTGATACATTTAATTGAGAAAGCTGTAGTAAAACTCGTGGTGAAAGCTGCAATAGAGCCCAGAGGAATAATACCTTCGAGCTTCCTACAGAGCCCCCTACAGATCCCCTAGCAGGTTCTTAGAAAAAAATGACCGCGGGTCGGGCCTGATGGTAATCAGCATTTTGAGAAAACGAAAAAGTCCCTGCAACATCAGAGAGTGTGCCATTTCCACTCACCTCTTTCCTCTGATCCTGCTGCAATATTTTCCCACCTAGATGGATCAGACATGGCAAAAGGCCCAGTCTATTCATGTGCTTGATGGCCTACTAAATTGCTCACTAATATTTTTGACGCTGGCTCTATGAGGCTGTCATGGCTGTCATTTCTGTTACAGATTCACTACTTGCACAGCAACCCCTTTGACAGTCAGTAACATAAAAGGGCATTGAAATCAAGACTCACAAACCCCTTCTGCCAAGGATAAAGGAACTTCCTGGGGGTACTTCAAGCACTCTGTTACATAGCTGAATGACATGAAAGGAAGCAAATCCTGTTGATGGTCATTCAGAAGCAGCCAGATTGCTCTGCTATGTGCCTTGCCTGTAGATTGCCAATTTACCACTATTGTTTAATTTTCAGGAAGTATGGACAGCACGCAGTGTAGTGTACAAGTCCCTGTGGGCAGTCAAAGCCATTGTAAAGAGCTGATATGCAAAAGAGATATGTGATTGTGATGGTGGAGCCCTTCCTGGGAGGTAGGTTCATATTTGCCTAACCATTTGTTCTGTTTGTTTGTTAGCTTTATTTTACGCATAAAGAAATCTTGGGAAAGTGAGTATTTCCACTTGAAGACCACCAATACCCCAAGAATCGAATTGATCGTCCTTAAAGGAGTGGGCACATTATAAAGACAGGACTTACAAATAAAGCTTGATGAAAAGAGTAAGTGTTTCTTTCTATCAACTGCTTAAATATTTATTAGGTATAATAAACAGACTGACTCCATTTTTGGTATTTGATTACTGACAGATTTCAAACCCCATAATTCTCCCTTCCCTTTATGTCCCACATCTGGGAAAGCTAACAAGAAGTCTGTTGTTCCTTCCTTTGGGACTAGTAGGAAGTTAAAATTACATAATGCTCAGCTGATAAGAGGGACCCTCATCCCAGGCCCACCTTCTAACTTCCATAAAACTCGAAGCTGGTTGCTAACCCCTGCTCATCAAGGCCATTTTGGACTGCTTAATGGGCCTTTCCAACTCTTCCCAGAAAGTTTCATTATTTAAGTAGAAAATGTGTTTGTACTGTGTTGCATATATGTCATCAGCCTCAACACTTAACCATATTTTGGGTAGAGGGTTCATCTCAACTTTGCACAGTGACCATTATTTTAAAATTTATCAAGAGAGTCATATTACTTCTAATATGGTGGATGAAAACCTGACATTATAGCTGGTTTCTCTGTTTCTTATTTAAAAAAATCTAAGCCCTGTATGTTGTCTTAGATACCACTAGTTTGAAGAGGAGTGGGGGTTGGAATAGGGCCCAGATTACTCCACTGGTTTACCAAAAGATTGAAGCCATGTTGCCATTATAAGTAGAGTTTCCTCTGGGAGACTATTGTCTCAGTTTCTCCTTTGAGTTTCCACAGAGTAAGCTAATGTGTTGTCAATAACAAAGAATGACAAAGGATGGCAATGAAGCAAACACATTCTTTTGCCCCGAGAGAGAATATCATAACCATCTTAACAAGCAGAATAGGAATAGAGGCAAAAGTTGAGTGAAATCATCCTCAGATTGGCTAGCAGATTGCCATTTGGTCTTTGCATATTTGAGTTAAACACAGTTTATCTAGCTAGAATTCATACAGTGTGGTATTTCAGACCCCCACAAGACTGGCCATAGTAGCTGGTAATGAAAGTAAAAATAGATTTGGAATAGGAAGACAGGTTTCAGCTTCAGTTCTGCCAGTGATCACCTATCACACCCCTACAATAAACTCATTTTTGACAAAGGTGCCAAGAACATACACTGGAGAAAAAACAGTTCTTAAATAAATGGTGCTAGGAGAACAGGATATCCATATAGAGAAGAATGAAACAAGATCTCTATCCTTCACAATATACAAAAATAAAATTAAAAGAAATTAAAAACTTAAATCTAAGATGTCAAACTATGAAACTGCTAAAAGTAAACTTCGGGAGAAATCTCTAGGACATTGGTCTGGGCAAAAATTTCTTCAACAGTACCCCATAAGCACAGGAAACCAAAGCAAAAATGGACAAATGGGATCATATCAAGTTAAAAAGCTTCTGCACAGCAAAGGACACAATTCACAAACTGAATAGACAACCCACAAAATTTGTGAAAATATTTGCAAATTCCCCATCTGTCACGGAATTAATACTTAGAATATATAAGGTGCTCAAACAACTCTATAGGCAAAAATTCTAAGAATCCTATATAAAAAAGTGTGAAAAATATTTGAATAGACATTACTCAAAAGACATACAAAATGCACACTGGCGTATGAAAAGGTGCTCAACATCACTGATCATCAGAGAAATGCAAATCAAAACTACAAGGAGATATCATCTCACCTCCAGCTAAAATGGCTTATATCCAAAAGGCATGTAATAACAAATGCTGGCAAGGATGTGCGGAAAAGGGAACCCTTGTACTCTATTGGTAGGAACGTGAATTAGTACAACCACTATGGAGAACAGTTTGGAGGTTCCTTAAAAAACTAAAAATTGGGCTATCATGTGGTCCAGCAATCCCATTGCTGGACTGTATAGCCAAAATAAAAGAAATCAGTGTATTAAGGAGATATCTGCACTCCTGTTTGTTGCCGCATTGTTCACAGTAGCTAAGATTTGGAAGCAATCTAAGTATCCATCAACAGATGAATGAATAAAGAACATGTGGTAAATATATACAATGAAGTACTATTTACCCATAAAAAAGAATGAGATCGTCATTTGCAACAACATAGATGGATTTGGAGATCATTACGTTAAGTGAAGTAGGCAGACAAAGAAAGGCAAACATTAAATGTTCTCACTTATTTGTAGGATCTAAAAATCAAATCAGTTGAACTCACAGATCTAGAGAGTAGAAGGATGGTTACCAGAGACTGAGAAGGGTAGTGGGGAGCAGAAGAGGAAGGAAGGGATGATTAATGGGTACAAAAATAGACGGAATAAGACCTAATATTTAATGGCACAACAGGGTGACTATAGTCAATAATAACTGAACTGTACATTTTAAAATACCTAAGAGAGTAATTGGATTGTTGGTAATACAAAGGATAAATGCTTGAGGGATGGATATCCCATTCTTCTTTATGTGATTATTATGCACCAAATTCCTGAATCAAAACATTTCATGTACCTCATAAATATATATCCCTATTAGGTACCAATGAAAATAAACAATAAAAAACATTAAAAGATGTATATGACCTTGGAAAAAGAACACAGTTTTTTTTGTTTCCTTTCTAATCTTTAATATATTTGCTTAAGAAGGTAGAAAGTATAATTCACCCTTAAACAATACAAGGATTAACAGAGACAATCCCCTGCACAGTAGAAAATCCATGTATAACTTTTGACTCCCCCAGATCTTAACTACTTATAGCCTACTGTTGACTGGAATCCTTGCTGAAAACATAAGCAGTCAATCAGCACATTATATATGTTATATGTATTATATGCTGTATTCTTATAGGAAAGTTAGCCAGAGAAGACAAAATATTATTAAGAAAATCATAGAGAAAATATATGTGCTATTTATTAAGTGTAGAAATTGATCATCATAAAGGTCTTTATCATCATCATGTTACGTAGACTGAAGAGGAGGAGAAAAAGGAAGGGCTGGTCTTGCTGTCTCAGGGGTGACAGAGGCCGAAGAAAATCGATGTATAAGTGGACCTGAAGTTCAAACCCAGGTTGTTCAAGGGTCAACTGTATAATTACACTGATTTTAGAAAGTTTTGATTTTATAAAGTGTCAAATAAATGTTTTGATGCTTACAGGGATTAAAAATTAAACAACTCTATTACTAATGTCAGAAAGAGAAAAACATATTTATTCAGGTGGGTGCAATAATATAAAATGCCTGCATGCCAAGATTGTTTTCTATAGTGTTAGTACTTACTATATTCAATTTATAGAGAGACTTTACCTCTAGTAGTTCCATCGTGAGTAATCAAATGATTTTATATTACCTATACATATATTTGTGACAACTATCTTACATGTATTTCTACTATCTTATAATACAATATATAATGAAGAAATCAAGAATATTAATGCTACTGCGAAATGATAATTTCAAATAGTCATTATAATTTTGTTCCTGTCTTCCCCCACTCTTTGCTCTATTCTGTATAATATCAACATCTCCAAATTCCTTTTCAATTCCTCTAGAGTAGATAATCTCGTCTTCTCCTCCCCTTTCTCTCCCTCTCCTTTCTTCCTCTCTCCACACAAATTTCCAGGGAAAGGAATATTTACTCTACATGTGTAAAGAAGGGTTGAGACTTGAATCTTGTTACAAATGCTCTTGGAGACATCTTTATCAAGATGAATATGAGGTAGCCAGCCTGGCTGATGGGAAGAGAAATACCATGACTATGATTCTTAAGAATCCCTGGAGACCTACTCACATATGTGCTGTGCTCATTTTACTAACTGATTGCAGGAAATTGCATTCAATCTTCAGACAGCAAGATTACCCTGGAATTGACCACTTGAAATTGCAACCTCAGTTTGCCCAGCAAGTGGGCATGAGGCAGAACAGGAAGAACAGGAGGAAAATTATATAGCTGTCCTTTATCTGAATCTAAAATAATATTTTTTCTTTCTTTCTTTCTTTCTTTCTTTGAGACAGAGTCTCACTCTGTCACCCAGACTGGAGTGCAGTGGTACAATCTTGGCTCACTGCAATCTTTGCCTCCCAGGTTCAACAATTCTCCTGCCTTGGCCTCACGAGTAGCTGGGACTACAGGTGCACGCCACTATGCCTGGCTAGTTTTTGTATTTTTAGTAGAGCCGGGGTTTTCACATGTTGACCAGGCTAGTCTTGAACTCCCGACCTCAAATGATCCACCCGCCTTGGCCTCCCGAAGTGCTGGGATTACAGGGGTGAACCACCTTGCCTGGCCATATACATATATATATATATATATATATATATATATATTCTTATTGAGACCCAGGACCATTTCCATAGTGACATAGAGACCATTTTCAATGATGGGATAGACATGCCATCTGCATGGTTGTTACTAGAGTACTTCAGTCTACAATCTTTATCCACCCATCCTGACACTAAGGTTCCTCTCCAGTGTAACACAGCCCTCTGATTTTCCTCTGAGGAATGCCCTCTGCATCTCTTTACCCATGTGTTTTAGCAATGTTAAGTCCCTCATACTCTGGACACGTATATGAGTTCTGCCAAAGCTTCCCACTGACAGTGTCTCATTCTCTAGGACAGTGATAGTATTTTCTGGGATTTTTCTTAGGGTTATGTGGAAAGAGGAATCCTCTTTTTCCTGGGAAGTCTATAGCTTCTGCAGGCCATCTTGCCCCTATGAAGTTAGAATCCTCCTGAATCAGATAAGCAAGTCATCACAAAGACAATTCGAGGTGAGACTTGTGGAAAGATGAATTCCTGACTATATGAGTGTGCATCAGCCTTTTCTGAAGATGGATCTGGTATTCTTCTTTCTTTTCCTCTTGAATTTGGAAAATTTTACTTATTATTACCTTTCTTGTATAAAAAATGCTAGATCAATTATTGAAAAAAGGTACAGGTTAACAAAAGTTAACTTTTGGTAGGAGATTAGCCATTCACTTAGCAAATATGACTCACACAAAATAAAGCATATAGAAAATTCTAAACTAAAGAAACACACTGTTCAACTCCATTGACTAAAATTTTATTACTAGAATTTGTTTGTTTGCAGGTGTCTTTGATCTCTTCAAACCAACCACATTTTAGTGACAAAATCATGCCATTTTGTGATGAAATCATGCCAGTTTGGAATCTCTTCTTCATAGCAAAACAATTAGAATGACCTCAATTTCAGCAGATGTCAGCAGTATTTCAACAAAACAGCTAGAAATATATTGATAAAATGGGAAAATAAATTAAATAATAAAATGTATTTATTTAAAACTAAGTTTGTATCTTTCTGTTTATATGCATATATAAAATTGCATTCTTTGGTCATTTATTTGCATCAAAATACAACCTCCTTCCTTGTAGTTGCTGTGGGTCTGACATGAGGCTAGATCATTGCGAAGAATATAGTACTGAGGATTTCTGGGAAAAATGTGGAAGAAGTGGAAGATACTGGCTTAAGATCTTTTCCAGGATGAAGAATTATGTAACTAAACCATAATTCTACCATATTTTTCCCCCTTATAGTTTCTGAGTCTAGGGAATGAGGGAAGATGACTGTTATTAAATCATTCGTTTGTCACATCTCTCTATAAAACATACGGTCATAGACATTGCTATGGCGTCCCTCCACTGTGTCTCAGTAAAGAGAGAGAGAAAAAAAAAAACACATTAAAACAAGAGTGAAGTCAAAGAGCTTCTAATGAAAAATAATTTAATGAACTTTATTTTATGAGACAGTATAGTTATTTTGCTAAGAAATTCAATATATTATGGAGTATGAACCCTTGTGACTAGTCATTACATAATATTTGTTCATGAGATGTCAGGAATTTACCCAATTTTTAATATAATTAAGCACTGAAACTTCAATGCATTAAATTCATATAAGTTTACAATTAAAATAGAAGGTGACAGGGTAATTATAATGTTTCTTTTTTTTTTTTTTTGTGTTTGCTCTTTCTTTCTTTTTTTTTTTTTAGGTTACTTTAATACTGAAGTCTTCTGTTTAATGTGAAAGTTGTCTTGGAAATTTTTTTATGCAAAACTGTATACACAGTCTCAGCTTGCTACACCCTGCATGTGTGAAGAAAAATAAGAAATAAGTGATTATCACAGTGCAAATAAAAATTTAGCCTCAAAATTGCAAACTCTCTTTATAGTATATAAATTGATGAAATGTATAAAACAATATCCTCTTTCTCTGTGCCCCTGAGATTTTCTACTTAAAAAGGAAGCTAACTGAGCTCCTGTCAGAAGCCATGTACTGTGTGAGACATTTCCACATATGGCACGGAACCGTCTTAGCAACCTCAAGGTTTTCACGGAAAGAGAGTGAGGCTCAACCAAAGAATAAATAAGCAACTTACCCAAGGTCACAAACATAGGAAGCAACTGACCAGGGACTTAAACTCAGTTCTGCCTAACTTCAAAACCTATTACTGAAGGGATTTGCCTTTTGGTTGACTGGTTTTTCAAGTAGTAATGAAAATGGTATCTTCATGTGGTGGAAACTGGAAGTGCTGTCAGAAGCTCCTTCCAAATGAAAAGTGGCATCATTATTTTCTTTTCTCAAGTAATAGGTTATGTAGTTTATCTAATAATACATAATTATCAGATACTTATATATATATTATAAATATGTAAAATAAAAATGTTTTTTATTCTTTTAATTATACTGTTAAATGCTCCTGTAGTATAAATAATAAATGTTATTATTTTCGGATCTAAGTTTCAACCAGAGAAATAACAAGTAGGGTTGGGTTGAAAATGAAAATATTATTTAAGAAAATACCAGGGGACCAGGAAGAAGTCCACGTGCTTCAGAGCACTGAAAAGAATCTTCTGGTCCAGTCCCCGTTTTATGCATCAGCACATAAACTATGAAAGCATGAAGTATGTAATCAAGTGGTAATGTGTGTGGCATGGACTATAAAACCTTTCAGAATTTAGGGGACAGATTAAATAATAAACTATATCATTATAAAGGTCCCTGTTAGATTTAATTGTCTGTATATGCGTAACGTGAGAAGTAATTTTTCCCTGGGATGTACTGTAATTTTTCATTTTAAGGAAAAAATTTTCAGCTGGGAGACAAGTAGAAAGGAGAAAATATCATTGGTATGACCCAGTTAAAATAAGTGGGATACCATAAATTGAAGTAAAGAAACCACCGGTTTCCTTTATTAGAATTTTTTTCAGGCGATGTCTCTGCTGGTCTCCTGTGCTCACACTGGATCAAATCTAGCAAGAGCACCATATGAAAAATGGCCACAGCATACTTAATTACTTTCCTTAATTACTCAGAGATCTGCAGCAGCAAGAGTATCTCACATGAGTCTGTTTTCTTTCTGTTTTGCAATTATGTGTGCAGCCAGGTTTCCCTTAGAAAACAAATGAGCAGAGCTGTAAACAAAAGTCACTAACAAGAAACAAAGGTGATCATTTCTATGGCTGAAAGCCATGCATTTGGGGGGAAAAAAAAAGCTAATCTTTCAGGAAATCCAGTTTCAAACTTCCACGTTCACAAGAAGTTATCTCCACATTCCCTGAATTAGTCATATGTGTGGTCTATGAGAAACTAGGGAGTCTCTTCTCCTCTAACTGTAATTGATGAATGAAGGAGATAGCCACTACCATGTGACCTCAAACGCTGTAGCTAGCTGGCACCACAGACAAGTTAATTATAATCCTTGAAACAATGTAGCATTTCATTTTGCAACCATGAATCATTCACTGTTTTGTCTAGTCTCCTGAGAGTCATTTTTATAGTAAACTAGTCTTTATAGTGTCAGACAGTGATTAGCAACAATGACACATTTTACAGATTGGGGCCTCAGAGCTGTGCCTACCATGTTGCTATATAAAGTGTGGTAGAGATCTTAGGATTAACAATCTTGATTCGTCCTTACAAAACAAAATTGGACCAAGGTTATAGCCAAATTATTCCTAACAACATTATATGATTAAATACATTGTAATAAATTGGACCAATAGGCTTGAGAGGAGAAGGAGGTGAAACTGTCTGCCCAACAGGTTAACTTATATTTGCATGTTTGTCAATTAATGACATTTACAGTTTATAAAAGTATTTGAAAGCTCACAATGTAAGAAGAGGTTCCTACCCTATTAGGTTTCAATATCAAAATACTCTGAATATTCTTAAAACGTTCTCAACTTTAAAAATGACAACATATTTTCTAAGGATATCATTTACCAAAAAATATAACAAATAAAAGAAGATTTAAGAAAGAATTTGGAAGATTTTAGATGTCAGAAAGAATATGTATTAGTCCCTTCTCACACTGCTATAAAGAACCGCCCAAAACTGAGTAATTTATAAAGGAAAGAGGTTTAATTGACTCATAGTTCTGCATGGCTTGGGAGGACTCAGGAAACTTACAATCATGGTACAAGGGGAAACAAACACATTCATCATCACATGGTGGCAGGGGAGAGAAGTGGAGAGTGAAGGGTAGAAAACCCCTTTATAAAATAATCAGATCTTGTAAGAACTCACTTACTACCATGAGAACAGTGAGAACAGTGTGGGAGAACCACCCTCATGATACAGTAACTTCCTATGAAGTCCCTCCCCCAACATGTGGAGATTATAATTCAAATTACAATTCAAGATGTGATTTTGGGTGGGGACACAGCCAAACCATATAATTCCCTTCTGGCCCCTCCCAAATCTCATGTCCTCACATTTCAAAACACAATCATGTCTTTCAGTCACCCAAAGTCTTAACTCACCAACATTAACCACGAAGTCCAAGTCTAAAGTCTCATCTGAGACAAGGCAAGCCTCTTCCACCTATGAGCTGTACATTCAAAAGCAAGTTAATTACTTCCTAGATACAATGGGGGTACAGGCATTGGGTAAATACACCTATTTCAAATGGGAGAAATGGCCAAAACAAAGAGACTACAGGCTCCATGCAAGTCTGAAATCCAGTAGGACAATCATGAAACTTTAACATTTCAAAATGATCAGCTTTGACTCCATGTCTCATATCCAGGTCACAGTGATGCAAGAAGTAGTCTCCCTGGCCTTGAGCAGCTTCACCTCTGTGACTCCCTCCTGGCTAAAGCCTCCCTCCTGGCTACACAAGCTAATACTGAGTGTCTGATGCTTTTCCAGGGACACGATGCAAGCTGTCAGTGGATCTAACTGTCTGGGGTCTGGAGTAGGGTTGCCCTCTTCTCACAGCTCTACTAGGCAGTGCACTGTGGGGGACTCTCTGTGGTGGTTCCAACCCCACAATTCCCTTCTGCACTGCCCTAGCAGAGGTTTCACATGAAGGCTCTGTTTCTGTACCATACCTCTGCCTGGACATCCAGGCATTTCCGTACATCCTCTGAAATCTATGTGAAGTTTCTCAAACCTCAATTCTTGTCTTCTGCACACCAGCACGATCAACATCACATGGAAGCTGCCAAAGCCTGGGGCTTGCATCCTCTGAAGCCATGGCCTGAGCTGTATCTTGGCCCCTTCTAGCCATGACTAGAGTGGCTGGGATACAGTGCACCAAGTCCTGAGGCTGCACACAGCAGGGGAACCCTGGACCTGACCCAGGAAACTATGTTTTTCTTCCTAGGTCTCTGGGCCTGTGATGGGAGGCGCTGCAGCAAAGGTCTTTGACATGACCTGTAGACATTTTCCCCCTTGTCTTGGTGATTAGCATTCAGCTCATTACTTACACAAATTTCTGCAGCAGGCTTGAATTTCTCCTCAGAAAAATGTTTTTTTTCTTTTCTATTGCATTGCTAGGCTGCAAATTTTTCAAACATTTATGCTCTGTTTCCTCTTGAATACTTTGCTGCTTAGAAATTTCTTTCACCAGATATCCTAAATCATCTCTCTCAAGTTCAAATTTCCACAGATCTCTAGGGCAGGGGCAAAATGCCACCAGTCTCTTTGCTAAAACATAACAAGAGTCACCTTTGCTCTAGTTCCAAAGAAGTTCCTCTTCTCCATCTGAGATCACCTCAACCTCGACTTCATTGTCCATATCACTATCAGCATTTTGGTCAAAACTGTTTAACAAATCTCTAGGAAGTTCATATTTTTCCGTATACTCCTGTTTTCTGAGCCTTCCAAGTCTCTAGGAAGTTCCAAACTTTCCCACATTTTCCTGTCTTCTTCTGAGCCCTCCAAACTGTTCCAACTTCTGCCTGTTACCCAGTTCCAAAGTCATTTCCACATTTTGGGGTATTTTTACAGTAGCACCCCACTCCTAGTACTGATTTACTGTATTGGTCCATTTTCATGCTGCTGTAAAGAACTGCCTGAGACTGGGTAATTTATCAAGTAAGAAGGTTTAATTGACTCACAATTCTACATGGCTTAGGATGCCTCAGGAAGCTTGTAATCATGGTGGAAGGGGAAGCAAATACATCCTTCTTCACATGGTGGCAGGAGAGAAAAATGCAGAGCCAAGGGTGGATAAAGCCATCAGATCTCATGAGAACTCACTCACTATCATGAGAACCACATGGGGGAACCACCCCCATGATCTAATCACCTCCTACTACGTTCCTGCCCCAACATGTGGGGAATATAATTTGTATTACAATTCAAGGTGAGACTTTGGATGGGGAGATAGTCAAACCATATCAAGATACATAGGTAAACCAAGGTAAGTGACATTATAAATGCCTTTGCATCTCTTAAGAATGCAGTTTGTGTTATTGACTGTGTATGCACTTTTTTTTACAATTTAGTAGAAGTGTATTTAGATTTTTCTCTGCTAGTATGAACAAGACTTATTAAAGATGAAACTGTCTCTGAGCTTCCTTTAGTCATCAACTTTTGATCATCAGACCCAAAAGATAACTTCTACATTTAAGAAAGAAAAATGAGACCTTCAAGTAAAGAGGGAGAAATACTTGAAAGAGATCTTTCTTACTTCCTCTCTCCTCAGACAGGTATACAGAGCTATGAGGTAGTTTATTCTCAAGTCCATGTTTAGGGTAATGGGGTTTAATGTGCACAGGAATGGTGAAGGAGAGACACAGTTGTATTATCTTCTATTTTAAAATGTGTGTTACCAGGATGAAGCCTATCAGTAAAAATTGCCTATGATAATTTTGCATTACAGACTGTGAACTCCCAACTGGACATAGTGGCTCATGCCTGTGATACCAGCATTTTGTAAGGCTCAGGTAACAGGATTGCTTGAACCCGGGAGTTAACATCAGTCTGGGTGACATGGCAAGGCCCTGTCTCAACAAAAAATACAAAAATCAGCTGGTCATGATAATACACACCTATGGCCCCTGCTATTCTGGAGGCTGAGGCAGGAGGATTGTTTGAGCTCAAGAGGTCAAGGCTGCAGTGAGCTGTGATTGCACCACTGCACTCCAGCCTGGCTGACAGGATGAGACCCTGTCTCAAACACTATAGCAACAACAAAAATCACATTGTGAACTTCTGAAGAACTATTTCCATTTATCTTTGTACACAGCACTTAAAGTGGGAGTACTTGTTTATCATGAAGACTCAGATTTGGAATCCGTGGATTAACCACTTGAGTCTCTCACCAGGCATTAACATTTATAATATAACACACAGAAATTTTAACACATGACCATTGGAAGAAAACTGTCTGTGCCAGTTACAGATAGCTGTGTCTTTATGTAGCATCACCTAAATTATGTGCAAAATAAGTCAATCTCGTGTTGCTGACAACAATCCTCTGTAAAACCTGCAGATACAAAAGTTGAGAAGTAAATTATAGCACTAATAAAGTTAACCTGGTAGGGTCCAAAATGGCACATGCAGCAGAGAAAAAAGGGAAACAGAAACAGTTCATGCTGTTATAATTGCTACAATTTCACTGGCAATTTAAATAAAATAATTCAAATTGCTGCAATTAACACACACATAGAATTCAAAGGATATTGGGTGACCTCGCACAAAACGCATTGTAAAATCAGCCCTCCTCCAAAGAATTAACCTCCTTAAATCATTTGCATCCAGAGGACGCCTGGATTCATACTCTGCAAAGATTACAAGCACAGGAAAAGCAAGGCCCCTAAAGGAGAATGCCTATCAACAGCAAGCACTCTTTCTGGGGTTGTATCACCCATATGAATGCACAGAGATTGGCGGTGTTATATTCACAAACTCCCTGGCTGAAGGTAGGATTTTGCTTTTTCTGCATGGTTGCCCCTGTGCAGCTTAGAAGGAATCTGTCAGCAAGGACTGAAGGCTGCTGTATTGCTGAGAAGTGATTCTGATTCACGTTGACAGAGATTCCACTTTTACTTGACTGCAGAAGCACAGGACCATCTTGTCTGTGATTTAGGTCTGAATAAAGGGCTCTTTCCTCCAATGCATTAGAGCACAGTAACCATAAATTGTTATTTGCAAAGTGGGGGAAATTTGTTCAATGTTTCTCCAGTCACCTGAAACCAAATTTAAGACATATTATCTGGGACACATTGAAAGCCTTTTCTCTTATTAGGTCAGACTTATGCAAGCACAGAACTGACAGTACCAAGAATGATGATTTGTGGTCAAAAATCAAAAAAGTAACACTTGGGTGAGTCTAATATGAGTGACAGATGACCTTTACTATCCCTTGTTCTGAGGTCAAGATTTGGGGAGCAAGGCAACCCATTTGAACAACTGCCAAACAGAAAGAACTCAAAAGAACTTTTAACATCTAGAATGTGTGATTTTTTTAACACCTTAATAAGAATCTTGACTCTGGATAATGCTGTTTAAATATTATAAAACTCTTTTATCCACCATTTTTGAGTTCATGCGTAAATGCTTTACAACACAAAGGCAAAAGAAGTATTCAATTACTACTTGCCACTCACATTTTCCCTTAAAATTTTTGTCCTACTATGTGTGTCTGTGGCCTTGTCTGCTTATTTTGGCTACAGAATGCACTGGTATCAATTTAATGCCTTGTATTAAAAATATGTAGATACATTGAAGTCTAAACACATAGTGTTTAATAATAATAATAAATGATTATTATGTTAAATTTAATTTGTTTGATGATTATTAAATCATTGGCAATAGGATAGTAAAAGACTAGTTAATAACGAAGATAATTCAAGTGAATTTGAAGGAAAAAGTACAATTGCCTCAGCTATGGAAATGATAATTGTGAATTGAGAGGGAACTGGACCTCTTTGCAAATTATTCATATAAGGGATATTGCCTCAAATGGAGATAATAATAAACAAGAGCATCTATTTAAATTAGCTTCTCCTTTCCAAGGAGGATCGGTAAATCCTTTTAACAGAAATTCTATGAATGGCTGTGGCTGGATCCAGATGTCTCTAGCAGAACAAAATGGCGGGAGGTATAAAATAAAAATCAGAGGAATCAGCAGAAGCATATACCTTGCTTGTCAAAAGTTCAAGTCCAATTAGGAAATAAAAAAGTAGTTTTTTTTTTTAAAGAACAAAAATATGATTCAAAACTAGGAAACAAAATAAGAATTCTTGAATACAAAACATTTGTATGAAATCAGTAGAAGTTAAAGAACATTCTTCTTGAAGTAAGTACTTGTTAAAAGGCTGACAAAATCAGGCTCTTAAGTGGCTATGTGAACATTAGTTGAAACAGCTTAAATGGTGCATGCTCAGGAATAACAAGTTTTAGTAATTTATTCCCAGAGTGACCTTTCCCAGACCATAATAAATCATCCATATGTAGTGTCTCTTTCCATGAACCTTCCATTTAAAGAAGGCAAAAATAGAAATACTGCTGAGAGTTTGAAGCAGTGACTGACTCCAATAAGAAAACTGAAATTGGAGCATAAAAAGCACAAATCTAACTTCCTGGCGGAAATTCATCTTTGAAGAAAGTGCGTGTCCTATGGCTACAGCGCTGAAATCACTCTTGCCTCATGCCCCAGATTTCTTTTGCTTCTGTGGATAGTCAAGAAAAGAAGAGAAGTCTTGCTCTTACTATTCACATTCAAATGTTGAGTAAGAAAATCAGTGTTAAATAAATCAGCAAAATGATTAGTGGAGATTGTGTTTGTCCCATTGAACCAGAAGCCTAAAGGACTAACTTTAGAATTCTAATTTTGAGACTCAAAATTGTCACTATTACTCTTATTTGAAAATGAATTGTTTAAATCAAAGTTCTTAAAGTAGTGATCATAATGACCTTTCATCTTTTATATACTTCATCTGTTTGACCAAAATTTGTACTTAATAGCCCTAAATTCTGTATAAATTTAAGGCTGAAATTTTAAAGAAACAATGCATTGGAAAATCTGAAGCTTCATTACAGCATTTCCTGCAGTTCGTTTGGCTCATTGTACACTGTTGTTTACAAATTATGCACAAAGTTGGAAGTGGGGGAGCTATATGCTTAATATAAATTTATATTTTTCAAATAAAGTCATACTTATAAATGCACAATACACACAATTACAATTGGTATTGTAATTGTATTTAAAATTATAATTGATATTGTAATTGTATTTAAAATTATAATTTTTCAAATAAAGTCATATTTATAAATACACAATACACACAAGTACAATTGCCCCAGCTATGGAAATGGTAATTGTGAATTGAGAGGGAACTGGACCTCTTTGCAAATTATTCATATAAGATATTCATATAATGGTATTGGTATAAAATTAGGTATAGTTATAGAGAAAAAAATAAGAAGAAAAAGAAAACAGAACAATGTAATGAAATAGAGAGTTTAAAGAAAAGATAAAACCACACTTCATATTTTTTATAAATGACTGAATTTTAAATTTCAGTTGAATGACACTTAAAATTCCCGAGATGGAAATGGTTTACCCATAAGCCACCTTCTGCCATCATTCTATAATTACAGATTAAACAATGTCACAAAGTAAATGAGGTTGATAATTTGTTATAGTTTTATAGCATCATAAGTATAATGACAATTTGATGTTATGCCTTGTATTAAAAATACATAGCTACATTAAAGTCTAAACAAATAGTGTTTAAACAAGCTTGCATATAAATTTATCTTTGAAGACTAGTTTTGCTAAAGCAATAGTGGGCATAAAACACTACTAAAATAATAATAAATCAGTAAATGTGCATCAAAAATAATAAAAGACTTGTGATGAAATACAGATTTGAATTGAAATATAGACATGGATCACCTCTATAAATACATTGTGGATTTTAAACTATCCCATGAGAAGAAGTACCCAGATCACAAAAGATTGTATAACACTGTGCAGCCAATAATGGACAATTTATTGATGTGTATTTCTCTGGTTGTATGTGCTACAGGAAAGGAAAAAATGGGCTATCCTCCACGCCTCTTACTGGAAGCAAGTTTTTGCCTTGATCAGGCATACAGTATTCACTAAACTACAACAAAAAAAAAAATTCTCAAAATCCATTTATGACAACTTAAATATAGAAGAAAAGGAGAAAATCAAAGCATGTATATGAACTAGCTACACAAGTAAAAGTAGGAGAGGGGGATATTTTTCATTTTGACCAGAGAAATTTGCTCATAGAGAATGGTTAAGAAAACTGAATGAACAAAGATGTCAAAGCGTTAAAAGTAACTCTTAAATAGCTCTGGAGAGAAAAATCAGCAGAAATAGAAGTGTCCAGTTACCTACAATATTTCTTGTTAATATTTTATTTTCCCTAAAAAATATACTTCAGAAATCCCTTACATGAAATGAAAAAAGTAGTTCTGCTCTTCTTGAACAATGCATTTCTCAAAGTAATACTTATGCATTATTTAACCTTTCCTTATTTGTTCATCTAGTGAATAATGACTAGGCAATAACTTAAATGAAAGAACTAGAGTTCAATAAATTGTTTGGTGCTTCATATATTAACGTACATCTTAAGAACAAATAGCTAACTGCAGCTCAAAAAAATAGTGTGAGACGTGGATATCAAATCAGAAAGATTTTGTTCCTGGTTTGAGGAGTATTTTGCAGTGCTAAATTACCTTAATATATCCACTTTAATCTGATTTCTTTTTCTCTGGGCAACAAACAAAAGTCTTTTATGCAAATGATCAAGAGAACACTGTGATGAAAAGTCTGCAGTTAGGAGTTGGAATCTAGTAAAACCTTTACCGACTTGATTTTAGATGGCTGGTGAATCAACTGAAATTGCTCTGCATCACTTTCTTCCCTTGTACCTCGATGGCATGCTACTACAGAGATCTTGGATTTCTAGTAATCAAATATTACGATCAGGAAGCATTGACATTGCATAATACATCTCATTTTTATAGACCTTTCTGAGAAACCGATCACTGTACAATATAAATAATGAAAGGAGTAAAATGAAGTCAAAAGGGAGTGAAATGAATAATCCCAGTAGGGAAACTATGCTGTTGAAAGTAGAACACAAAACATTTGATACCAAGGCAATTGCTAAGCCAGTTTTTACTCAAAGGTTATAATTTTTAAAATGAAATTTCACTAACCAATGTAGTTGGGATCACTTATTGCACAATACAATGAACAATTGATTAGGTAGACCCTTTGGTATTAAGTGCCGGGAAGTTTTATGTTAAGTGACTTAGGAAGAAAATATGAAAAACAGTGGAGTCAGTACAGTGTATGGAATTATATACATTTTTAACTGTTGTAAGTCATATAGCAAAAAATGCCTACTTAGGTACAATCATATTGAAGAAATAGTGACCACACTGCATTTACTGGCAAGAAATTGATTTGCTTAATACCATCTAAGTAGTAGAGACTCTATGTTCCAATTTGGACCAGGCAGCAGAGATATGTATATACAGTTCTGGTTTCTCTTAATGATAGAAATGCAACTGGCTATTAGAAGTATTGTTATTATTTCCTTCATTGATGCTTGTGATCCTCTGAAACAAAATGGATTTATCAGTTGGTATTATACCAGACTTAATTTGTGAATAAAACATCTAAGCTTGAATAGCTTTCTGTTTGTCTCCAAGTTTAGTATCTATCCATTTTCACCATCTCCACTGTTTCCACCATAGATGAATATCCTGTCAATGTTCATGCAGACCTTCTCAGTAACTGGGCCCCTACAATATTTTATATGGCCTTTCTATCCATTCTCCACACTGCAACCAGAGTTACCTTTTTCTAATGCAAATCTGTTTGTGTCACACAGCAAAATACTCCACTGAAAACCTGTTAATAGCTACCCATTTCTCATAAGATTAACCTGATCTATCTATAAATCTGCCTATATGTTGCTTTACCTAAATTTGTATAACTTGCACTTCTCCATGCTGCAGGCACTCTACGTTTTATTCAATTCTTTGCATCTCTTGCTTGCCCTCAAGCTTTCGCATAGGCTCCTTCTCAGTCTAGAATGCTTTTTCCATTCTCCCTACTCTCCATTAGCTTACTTATTTCCTACTCTCCCATTTAAAATTCAGTTCAAGCTTTACTTTGCTTAGTTTTTAAATTCTGTCAGATTGGTATTTATTGCTTTATTCCAACGTGTCTATGTCAGAATATATTTATATGTGTTTAATTCTAAGTTTTAAAATGTTTTCTTTTCACAAAATATAGAATACAGAAAAGTGCACAAAACAAAAATGACCTGCTCAAAGATTTATCATTAAGAGATAAATCATGGGCCCACCACACAGGAGGCAGAATTTTGCACGCATTATCCATGCCCAATTCATGCCTATACTCAATGAATGCACACTCTCAACAGTCCTCCAAAGGGTAGCATTGTTATGAATTGTCTATTGAAAATCTAAAAAAATTTACTACCTATCTAAACAAATCCAAACACAAAAAGCATGGATTTGTTTGTATTTTTCTCTTTTGAGCATGATAGAAATGAAATAAAAAACTAACTATTCTCTGTTTTGATTGTTGATAATGTAAGTCTTTCAGCTTTATGGTTTGTACTCAAAACTGCCTACATAATTTTAGTTGTTAGCATTTCAAAATGAATTTTGAATCAAATTTTCAATTTTCTCCAAAACAAAATGAAAATGTCTTACTGAAATTTCATTAAATCTGTTGATAAATATAAAAGAATAGATATATTGACAAAATAGTTTTCCAATTTATGTACATGATATAGTCCTCCATTTGTGTAACTCTTATTTAATTGATCTCTACATTGTCTTATAGTCTCCAGTATAGAGAACTTGTACATTTTTAGTTGGATTTATTTCTAGGTGGGTTTTAAATTCTATTATAAATTGTATCAGTTTTAAATGTCATTTTCTATTTAATTGTTTCTAGATTATAAAAATGCTGTTAATTTTGTTCAGTTCCTTGTGTCTAGGATCCTTTACATAATAAATTCAGTTATTATATTTAATCATTTTTGTGGATCATTTTGGATTTTCTGCATACACAATAATGTTACACATGCATAACGACAGTTTTATTTCATGCTTTCAATACATACTTACAGTTTCTATTTTTATTTTCCTAACTTATTGCTAAGGCTAGAGCATTTAATACAATATAACATAGATAAAAAAGAAATGAATATTTACATCTTTTTCCTGTCTCAAAGGGAAAACTTTCACCATTTCAAAACAAAGTATAATGTTTACTGTAGGGTTTTGTGATACCTTTTATGTAACTAAAATGTTTTATGTAGATGTCTTTTGTTAATTGTAATACATGTTATTAAATGTTAGTGATTCCTTCTATTATATGTTTTGATCTCCTCTATTATATGTTTATTTTCTAGGTTAATTTTGTGCTTACCTTTCTTATTTCTTTCTTTTATGTTTTGTTAATATTATTTTGTTCTTTTCTAAAATTTTAATATTATTAGGTCATTGATTCTTAACTATCTCAAGTACTGATTGACTCTAACTTCACAGGTTTTTACATATGTTAATTTTATCATCATTCTTCTGCAAATAATTTCTTATTTTATTTTATTATTATTTTATTATAGTATTATTTCTTCTCTGGCAATAAAATATTTGTGGTCTAAGTTTTTTGATTTCTAGATAAATTTATTTTTTAACAGAGAATATGTACTGAAAAATTTTGATCCTTTGAAATGTATGGAGAATCAATGGTTAATTTTTACAAAGGTTTTATATTCATTTGAAAGGAATGTGTATTCTTCATTTCTTATGTACTCTATACTAAATATGTTCATTAAATCAAGTTTGGTAATTGTGTTGTTCAAATATTCCATATCATCATCGATTCTTCTATTAGTTACAAATGGGGAGTATTAAAATATGCCACTAAAAATTGTGGATTTGCCTACTTTTCATCGTGGATCTATGTACTACATGTTTTAAAGCTATGCTACTGGATACAGATAAATATAGATATTTTAGTTCCTTTATTATTGTTGTTTTCCTCTTTTCCCCTACTTCGGCATCTTGCTTATTTGGTCTGCTATTAATGTAGCTACACTTTTTCACTTGAATAATGTTTGAATGTTGATAATACTGTTTTTTTTTTTCCACATTTTACTTTCATTTTCCTAATCCTTGTTTTACATGAACCTTCTAAAATAACATGTTGTTAGGATTTGTTTTATTTGGTCTGAAACTTTGTATTTTAAATGGAATTTAACCAGTTTACATTTAATATAATTACTGTTACATTTGTATATAAATCTATCATCCTACTAAATACTTTCTATTTGCCGTACCTGTTCTATATTTTTGTCTCTTCTTTCTTGCTTTATTCCTTGATTCAGCATGACTTGCTATGCCATTCCCCTCTTCTACCTCTTGCAAGTTATACACTCCTTTACTATGCTCTTAATAGTTACCCTAGAGATTAGCACATATTTTTTCACCAATGTCTAATACGAACTGATATTTTTACTTTTTATCCAGACAATGCAAGGATCTTTAAACACTTTACTTTTACTTCTTTCCTGACATTTATGCCATGCATATCATATATTTTAATTCTACATACATTTCAGAATGCTCAAATTATTATTATTCTCATACCTAAGGACAAGAACAATACTTAGATATTTAACATTTTCACGACTTTTTATTCTTGCTTATATTTCTGATCTTCTATCTTGTAATGAACGGAATGTTCGTGTCCCCCCACAACATTCATATGTTGAAGGTCTACTCATCAATGTGATAGCATTTGGGTATTTGGATATGGAACCTTTTGGAAGTAATTAGGGTTAGATAACATTCATGAGGGTAGGGCCCTCATCAGAGAACTGCTGTCCTAATCAGAAGAGACATCATAGAGGAGCTCTCTCTCTCTCTCCAGCTTTCTCTACCCCAGGGAAAGTCACATGAGCACAGAGCAAGAAGGAAGTCATCTGGACCCACGAAAACAGCCCCTCACCGGAAACTGAATTGGTTGGCAGCTTGATCTCAGAGTTAGCCTGCAGAACTGTGAGAAATTGATTTATATTGTTTGACACGCAGCCTGTGGTCTTGTTATAGCAGCCCAAGCTTACTAATGCACATCTGGAATGATTTCTTTTCTGGAGAACATTCTCTATTATTTTCTTAACTGTGAGTTTAGGTTTAGAATTTTGGTTTAGCAAATATTATCTTTCAGAACTTTATAATTTTTATGTCTTCATTTTCCACTTTTCTTGTACGTATTATTATATCAGTTCTTATTATAATTATCACCTCTATGATGATGCTATAGTGAAAATATGTCTTCTTTTTCTTCTCCCTTTTTATAATTTTCTCTTAATTTTCTTGCTTACAGTTGATTTAGTATGGTTTATCCAAGTGAGGATTTATTTTTCCTGGAGTTCATAGGGCTTCTCCAGTGAGTAAACTGATGTTTCTCATCTTTAAAAAATGTTATTAGCCATTTCTCCTGTTTCCTTTGATAGATTATAAACTTTATAAAAAATGGAATTTATATGTGTTATTTTAGTCGCTCTCATATTCCAGCACATAATGTTTCATAAATATATGTTGATGTATTAACAATTCTGGGAGGCCCTCTTGATATGTTTTTCCTTACTCTTTTCTACTCTGATT
The DNA here is from genome assembly GCF_001698545.2 of Rhinopithecus bieti. NCBI lineage: Eukaryota > Metazoa > Chordata > Mammalia > Primates > Cercopithecidae > Rhinopithecus > Rhinopithecus bieti. The sequence goes on from NW_016816945.1 coordinate 2,601,240, forward strand.
TCAACATCTGCCCCTTGTGCCTCTCGGTATTCTGTCCTTAAACACATTATGGCTCCTTTTGCACTGAAAGCACAGTGCTTCTCAGGCAAGGCAGTCACCTGTGGGTGTATTCAGCTATGCCATCTGGGTGAACAAAGACATGAAATAAATGTGGCCCAGCCTTCAGAGGCATTTGGGTAGATAGTTTTACAATAAAGTTAAGCAATTTAATGACATATTTGAAATATTTGTATACATAACAAACACAGGTGGAATAGAGCCATGGTTTTCAAGATGGTTCTAAGAAACCTCAGTCTGCAGCAGAGCCATCTCTGTAATGAATGTGTGGGGTGTATATTCCCATGTACTTTGTATTTTTTCCTGTCTGCTTTGAATGGAATTTTCTATCGAAAATATAAATAGTGAATAAAAGGAATCTGAAAGCTATTTGAAAAAACTCCAAACAGCATTCTTTAAAAAGTAAAGTTATAAATGCCAAGCATTCAGGCTATGTTCCCTGGTCCCCATTCTCTCTTCATTAGGGATATTTCAGAAGTGCTGTGTGCACTTTAATTCAGAATGTACTTGTATATCTGCAAGATTTTAGACATTGGGATGGTATAACTCTTGCTTCTAATCATCTTTATATTCTCCAAGCCCAGCACAGTTAAAAAAATAAGAACTGAATAAATGGGTGGATGAATACATGAATTATATTATGTATTGTAGTCATTTTATGTCTTTGAGAAAAATGTCTTTAGGAAAAAAAAAGGAGTTAATAGGTGGTAGCACAAACGATGAACAATTCTCAGGAAAGGCCATTCAAAAATTAAAGTAAATGAAAAGATATAAAACCTTCATCTACAAAAGTTAAGCACTTCTGACACGATCTGTTTCAGCAATGTTAGTAAAGCTAGACTGGAACAACTGACGTTCTACACAATCATTTCAGTTAATATATTCACTTTAACCTATTTTGCATCTATTTGTTTATTGCTGCATAAACAGAAGTGAAAGATCTACTGTTTGCTAGCTACTTAAGTTTTGTGAGTGTAGCATAATTATAAGTGAACTGATCAGTAATGAAAACATTAAGTGTTGTGTAAAGATTATGACTCCAGTGGCTAGTAGGGCAATTAAATTTGATGTTTGTTACTCTACCTCACAGTGAATAACGATAGGGCTTCCCCTGTGACTATGTAAATAGCTGATTGATAACAATAAAGAAGTGGTTATGAAGGCCAATTCTACTCATTATTAAATATGTGACTAAGCAATTCATTTGACAATGAAAGTGATTGGTAGCAAACACTAATATAGCACAGATGAGATCAATGTTGGACCCTACTGAGTGTAAAATGGTAAATGCTTTTTTTTTTTAATTTATTGATCTCTGAGAGGAATAAGAAATGAACATCATGGAGCACTAGTATTTGTAAACTGTGACTTGATTGCCAATTCATTTGCCTGACACCAATAAATAAATAATAAAATGAAATATAGCCAATATTTTCAGAAAGTAGAATCATATTAAAATCCAATACATTGCACAATGTGTGGATCCAATGGATATATGTTATTAAGTTGCTCTTGTTACTTTGTTTCTTTGTTCCTTTCTTAACATTCCTTGTAGCAATAAATACTTTGACAAATAAATAGTCCCTTTAAAACAAATTTTGTTAGATATGTAAAATCTAAAGTCTTTTATTTTACTTTTGACTCGAATAACAATCAACAGCAGGTCCAAGAATGAAAAACATGGATAAAAATAAATCAGAAAGTCTTTGTATCACATCTGGAATGCTCAAAAGGCAGGCCAAATATTTGCTGAAAGAGTGAGCAAAGACAACCACAAAAATCATTTTGGAAATATTTTTTAAAATAAAATGCATAGTACTAGTTACAACAAGAACTGTTAAGACTGTGTTGTACTGTGCTGAATTTATTGGATGATTTTATATTATTTTCTATTGAATTACATTAAGCTGAGTGGAGGCTGGAAGGTAACATAAATTATTGGGTGATATAAAAGTCTTAATAACGCCCAGCCTTTAGATAAAGATAAAAAGCTGCCTCAGACTCTGAAGGATAAATTAAACTCCACACACGAGAATGATGAAATAGTATCTGAATGACATCATCTTTTTTTCACAAGGTTAACAGAAGTGTCTATTGGGGTTTAGACATATACTGACCCTGTTTTAGAGACCGAGGCTTTAGGAGTAGAGAATATAAAGTACAGTTTAGAAGACACCTGATGGTTCATGTGATGTTGTCCTATTTCTTGGAACAAAATTTAACCAAAATTTTAAAGAAAACACATTGTTTTAAATTACATTGCACTGGTTATTTTAGAGCCTAGGCCTTTTTTGAATCATCATCGTCTTTCTTTGTTTTCAGAATAATTTTAGTAAAGTCAGAAATAGGCTTTTAAATTTGAAAAGTGAAAGTTATTATACTAAAAGATAAATTAGTAATTCTCAAAAAATGTTTTACTATAAAGAGACAACTTTTACAATAATGGCAAATCTTTTTTTTTCCACCACAATTAACCATCTGGCAAATGAGTTATAATTAGGTCATCATTTGGTAATGTGATTTCAATAGACAAAATGAATACTAATAATAAAATGAGCCAAATTTCATTATCTAATATAATTCATTATAATTTCTCTAGCACTTCAGTTCTGTTTTAAATGACTCTATTTGTTAATCTTTATACATCTCTTTCATGAAGATGAATAATATAACACATTCCCAATTGATAGACACGGAAACTGAAAATAAATGCCAAGTAATTTATAGGTGGCAAATTTCTAAAAAGGCTATGTTATTTATGTAGCCTCCAGTAACTTCAGACACAATTAATTCAACAAATATTTCCTGGATATCTACCATGTATCAACACTGTATTGGCCATTATCAACCATGAAGACAATATAGGCTGTGACATAAATGAATTTAGAGAAAGAAGTGAGAGAAAATTATAAATGCATGTTGCAAAGTAAAGTTCAAAATCACCAAACTACCAAGAGAATAGGAGTTGCCTGGAAACTGTAAAATTTCAAGAAGTTTACCAGATGACCAATTGGCTATGGGAATTTGTGAGAAAAAAAGAGTCTAGAATTTTCTTTCTTTTATTCTTTTAAAAAATGGAATTGATGTCATTGATGGTACTATGCTCAATATGGGCAATTCGTGAGGAGTAGAAGCTTGGGAAGAGAAAGTAATTAACTCAGTTTCTATGTGATCAACTTTGAGTCTTGATGGCACTTCAGATACGTAGTGTAAGAACTTGCTAAGTTCTAGAGATATTGATTATGAAACAGTTAATACCATTGAGGGGAATCAAAAAGGTTGGCCAAGGAGAATATATTGAGTAAGAATAGATAAGGCTGAGAATGAAGTTCTGGGGCAACATTTATCCGTAAGTGATGAAAAGAAGGAAAGAGGCCAGCAAAGTACCTTAAGTGGCAATGGTCAGAAGTACAAAAAGAAGCAGAAAGTGGTATCGTGGAAACTTCCCCCCCCCCACCCTGCAAAAATATATATCACAAGAAGATTAAATCATCCAGGGTTTTTCTCTTTTATTCCTGCATTGATGCTGTATTAAAAAAAACCCCACAAGACATCAGTGCTTACAACAAAGTATTTATTTTTTGGCATATTGGTCTATGAGTGAGCAAAAGCAGCTCTGCTTCATGTTTTTGGCAGTGACAGACCTGGCTCCAGTTATAGGTTGAGTTCAGGTGTCCATCATGTGCCTCCTTGTTCTCTCCAGACCACCACTAGCTGGAAATGTTCTCAAGCAACATGGAAAGAGCATGAGAAGCCAAGCATATTAGAACCCTGCCTCATGTTGTATCCATTAATACTCTATGGGTCCAAGCAAATCACATGTCAAAGGATCAGCACTATATTATATACTCCACCTACACTAGTAATAGAGGCTTTGCAAAGTCATCTGGAAAAAAGCATGGATCTATAATTCTATAATATGGACAGAGTGACAAAATAAAAACTGTAATCCAATCAAATCTGTAACAGAAGAATGTGGTCAACTGTCAAGGATCAATTACGGGAAGAACCAGATAGACCAGAGTCTACAGTTTTTGTCATTACTCACTTATTTCCAAGTATAAAGATTTAGAGGAAATGAGAATTTCTTGTAGCATATATTCTCTCTTCTATTTTATAGAGAAATATAAATATCTGAGAAGCTTTGTAAAAATACCTATGCATGAAACCAGATCAATTAAATCAAACACACTGAGGCTGAATGGCAAACATTTAAAAAAATTTTTTTTACAGTTCCTCAAGGAACTCTAATATGCAGGAAGGGTTTTACAGAAGTAAACAGTCTCCACTTTCCAAGCGATATTAAAAAAATGTCACATTATAGCATAGTTTTAATTTTATGTACCTGCATGTGCATGTGATACTACATGTATATATATATATATGCAAATTTGTAAATGTATACACACACATTTCAAGGGAAAAGAGAGAGATACAAGCATCATGTTTACCTCTGAATGATGGGTTTGAAAATGCTTATGACTTTACTATTTATACTTTTTTACATTTTTAAATTTTCTGCAGTGAAATGTATGACTTCTAAACTCTGAGATAATAAATCAACATTAATAAGTAAAAATTCAGACTAAATTAGATGCCCAGGGTCAAAACTGCAAAATATTAACAATTCACAAAAACATAAAATAGCCTTCCAGAATGAAGATGTGACAATTACTGAAAATCTGAAAGAAAAGAAAAAACTGAGAGCCAACTATTTCCTGTACATGGTCAGCATGTTCTAAAAGATCATGATGAGGGCTAAAATGTAGTGATATACTTTTATTTGAACCTAAACTATTTCAACCCAGAATTTTGTCATAAGGGTCTGACTATACTCTGAAATAACAGGTGAAAATAAGATTGAGAATAAGTTAGTGACAGTTCAGTGTCCAATATGCATTTTTCTCCTCTGCCTTTCATGAAACTTGATAGGTTAAAATTGATCCTTTCATACCATGAAATGGGATAATTTTTCATCTCAGTTTGATCTTATCAGGCATCCTGTACCTCTCCACTTGATGACAAAAATAAAACATACCACTCTGATGGGAAAAAAAAAATGAAGAAAACTGAAATAAAATGGAGATGGAGGAAAAGTAGCAATTGATGAAAGTTTGGATATATAAATATGCAAATGTAATATATCCCAGGCTTTAACTCAGTTGATTTGTTGGGTCTTCACAAAAGATACGGGCAAATTTATAGCCCATTTTTTTGCTATCTTTCTAAAACATTATTTTGTTTCTGAGCACTGAAAAGGGAAGACAGTCTGCGTTTTTGTAAATAAATGTGCCTGTAGTTTGTGAGATCTAGGCACATATGTTTCAAGCATAAATGTTTTCTACTGGGAACTCTATAGAAAACCTATTATTGAGAATTAGATGATTTCATGCCTCATAAGTTTAACACTAACTGGCAGAAGTCAAAAGGAATTAATTTTTTTGCAACTGTGTCACAACTCCAAACATTGTGCCAAACACTCCAGTTTTTAAAAATTGACTGGGTAGAAACATCCATTTGTAGTTGATATGTGTGTTGAACTCCTGACAATGACTGTTGTTGCTTTTATTATTTAGGTAGTTATTGTTCTTATTGTTTTTAAATGTGAACCAAATATATACCCCTTTAATTACAAAATATAAACTATACTTTTCAAATCACGCTGCTGGCTTTACATAAAGCTAGCATTGCAACAATGACTTCTTTAATGATCCTACACTTGCTTCCATATGAATGTTAACATTACTGCAGAAAATCCAAAGTTTGTGATTATAAAGACACGAACACTAAAGAAAGAAAATTAAACAATACTTTATTTAATAAAATACTCTGAATATTTACATTCTAATTAAGAAAAGTTTAGTGGCTGGCCTAATCATGGCAATGGTGGAAATGAAGTATATGAATTCCCAGCCCCATACTCTGATCATTTAAATGCACTCTGTATCTTTCCTTTATCCACAGGCAAGATTCTGGGAGCAGAGACACATAAACTCTCCCCGTGACACCCCTAATGACCATTGCTTAGTAGAGGTAATAACCTTTCTCTAATACAAAACCCATTAACCTGAAGACACCCAAAGACCTCTATACCCGAACTGAGGTTTAAGTTCTGCCCTTATATCTCTTCAACCACAATTGACCTCAAGGAGAAAACTATGGCAAATGTGCTCAGCGTGTGGTAATCCTGTATTGGTCATGAAGGAGGAGATATAATCCTTCTCCCAGTTGAAAGCTCAAAGGGAGGCCAAGCTTTCATTACATTAGTACAGAAAGTGTGCTAGTATAGGGTAGTACCACTCACTGAAAAAGGGGATAAAGTTTTCATGACCCCAGAAACACAGGAGCGAGGTTCATTCTCACTCCTAAGGAACAATGAACTTAAGAGTTGTTCCTTTAGCATAGGGGGATTAATTTACCATTTCTTTAGATTAGTACCACCTATTGAGCCAGGCTATTTTTACTCAGGATACAAGGTTACAAGTGAGATTTCACTTTCTAGAAAAAGAGCAAACAACAAAGATCAGTAACCAGATTCAGAATGAAGTAGTGTCTATGAACTATGTTAAGTATGAAGAGAAAGAGAAAATTTCAAGCATCCAAAGATGATTTCAAACAATGGAACTGCTTCTTCTCCCCTCACTGCACCCATGGGAACTGCTTTTGCTCATTAACCACACTGGGAAAGATCAATTGCAACCTGTCGCTTTGATGGAAGAAGTAACTGTTCGTTGCACTCAAGCAAGTCTTCTTTGTAAAAAAATTTTGAATAGAAAATGCCAAAGACATGTATGGCATTTAAAATATTGTGTTCTTAGCACATCGATTTTGAGAATAGTTATTTAGCAATATTTAATGAATTACAATCATTATTATAGACATAATCTCATAAAATAGCATTTGTTTAGGCTTTGGAGTAGCAGGGAGTGTCTGTGCAACATTTTTTTTTTTCTATAATTGAAATGCTATTTACCTCTTCCTAACAGAGTGAGCCGTCTGTACAGAGTGGTATTTAAAAGTAATGCTGGATTTTCATCTGTTCTATTCTGGCTGTGAATATCTCCTGATGCCTCCCTCTTTTTTCTTAGATGTCATGAAAGGGCAAACTCAAATATCCAGTGTTTTCATATAAAATGTCATTCATCACATGACTATAGCCATCTATTTATTGAAAATCATTATTGGGAGAGGTCTTAGAAGGAAAACCTAGAGATAACTCATATGTGGCCTTAAATCTAAAAGAAACCTAACATGCAATCTACATAGAAAGAGAGACATAACTTGTTCTAAGCATGATTTACATTTTTAGTCATTTTCTCTTTCTCTAAATTTGTGCTTAGATTCTTAAATGAGTTAGAACACTTCCTTTAAAAAAATCTATTCCTTTTAAATTTCCATGGCAAAAACTATTGACAGCTTTCCATGAGACAATAGATCATATTTGGAAAGACCAATTTGATGCTAACATTTGATCTCTGAGTGGCATATATTCCAGAAGGAGGTTTAATTATACATCTGACTCCCACTCACCCATTTGGCAGAGTTTCATTTGATTTTTATTAAACATAAGACTTGAAAACATGAGCTATAACTTTATCTTTCATGTTTTTTTAATCCCCCAGAAAAGTAGTTAGAAAGCTGAAGTTAAAACTTGTGTAGATATAATTTCTTGTTCCCTCTTGCTTTGTAACTGATGTCTTCAATTCAAAAGGGAAAATATTTTTCTTCAGAATACTTTGGAGTAAGTATCTTTACTGGGACTCTTCTCTGCCTCACTCCACACTCCAGGTTATAGAGTGAGAAGAGAGCCTACTTAATTACTTATTTTCGTTATTAAGAACCCTCCCAACCATACCCATTAAATGCATAACATTAATATATTCCTGGGAAGTGGTAACCTTGGTTTAGAGACACATGGGAATAAGATCTCTAGTTCATGGGTGCCAACTCACTCCTATCTTAGAATAGAAACACTCATTCAATAAGCCTTTGGCTATAGTAAAGTGATTAAGAATTTCCTCAGACTTTTTGATATACTTCAACTCCAGTGCTGGTTTTGAGTGACATTTGGCTAGTCATTCAAACTCTTTACTCCTCAATTGTCTTATGTTTAATTGAAAAAAAAATAGACATACTAATAATTTAGGATACAGTGAGAAAATGAAATACTGCATGTAAAACTCTTATCCTAGTGCCATGCCAGAAAAAGAGTAGAAGAAAGTTACATGTTTAAATAATTTAGATATCATGAATCCCTCTAGGAATTCAAACATGAACAAGTTGTTACTTCAAAATTTAATCATCTGGGGAGATACAGAAAAGAAAGGAAATACACTTGGAGTGTGAAAAGTGATGGAGGATAAGCAGGTTGCTGTGCAATCATGGAAAGGGGGAAAACTTTTGTACAGAAAAGCAGAGGAAGGCAACAGAGGCTATCTAAGCAGATGCCTGAAATGTAGGAGGATTTGGTTAGACTATTCACAGGAAGCTAAAAGTAAAAGCGAGAAAGGAATACACATGATCTAGTGTGCCCCAAAGATCGTTGTTTATTCATTAGCCCTTGGCAAACTGCAGCCTGGGTGTTAGCTAACATCCTTGCATAGCCCTCTCTTCCAGAACAGAGAACAGACCTTGACTTCCTTTCTGAATCAAACACAAACATTCCTAAGATTGTCATCTCAAGGGAGGGATAGTTATTTTATTATTCTTACATATATCATTATATACATTGTATCCATACAATAATGATGAAAATATTATTAATTATATTATCAATTAGTAAATTATGACAAATTTAAAATGAAACTGTTAGCAGCTACAAAACATGCCTTTAAATATTCGCAGTATTTAAAATATAACTCATCATCATGAAGTTTTTGTGGTGCGGAAGTGTGTTTACTCCTCCATGCTGTCTCTCCATTTGCTCTTTCATCCTTCCACCATGTGATGCCTTTCACCACATTATGATGTACCAAGAAGGTCCATTGATTTTAGACTTCTCAGTATCCAGAACTGTAAGCCAATAAATTTCTGTTCATTATAAATTCCTTAGTCTGTGGTATTCTGTTACAATAGCACAAAACTAAGAGAGATGCCAACTGGAGTGTTTCGAGTAGAAAGATAATACAATTTTTCAGTTTAATAGAACCACTCTTGCTCCTCTGAATGTGATTAACTGGGACAGGAACTTATGATGCCCTATAAATATAATACCTTAGAGTACATTAACACTTAGAGCAATGATATCACCAAAGAAAGTATATACATTGATTTTGACAAAAAGAGTGAAGGGCTGAACATTATGATGTAAAGACCAGAAAATGAAAAGTAGACAACAAAGAAGACTTAGAAGAAACAACTAATGAAGTAGAAGGAAAACTGGTGGTGTGTGTGATCCTGGAAGTCATGTGTTTAATGGAGAAGGGAGTATACCAGTGGTGCCAGATGCTGCTAAGGAATCAAGTAAGATAAAGACAGAACTAACCGCTGGGTTTAGCAATCTGGGGATCATTGTTGACCTTGACAAGAGAGTTTCAGTGGAGGAACATAAGTAAAAGCTTTGTTAAAGGAGTTCAAGGGATAATTGCTTGAAAGTAACACAGGAGAGTGAGTACACACAATTCTTGTACTATAAAGGAAAGGCAAGGAATAGGGGAATAGCTGAAGATTAAAATAGGGTTAGAAAGAGAGGTTTAAGATTGGAGAAATAACAGATTCTTTGTACACATAAGAAAAATCCAGTAAAGGGGAGCAATAGAGATGAGAAGAAATAAATATTCAGGTGAGAGAAAAAATGTTGGACCAATCTTAATGAGACCAAAGGGGTTGAGAGGAAGCCTACTCAATAGGGGAAAGAAGTGGCCTTTCTTCAGATCACAGACAGTTCAACTATAGTAATAGAAGTTTATTACAGATGGAAGGTTACATGTGATGGTAGGAGTTTGTTGAAATTATTTTCTGATTGATTAAATTTTTCCCAATTAAATAGGAAACAAGACCTTAATCTGATACTGTGGATAAAGGAGTATGTTAACCGTTTTAGAAAAGAGGAAATTATATAAAATAATTATATGAGAGCTGAAGGATAAATGAACAAGAAAAATCTAGTATAATTGTTATGCAGCATTAAGGGCTCATTTTAGGTTAGTGATCCTGAATTTAAAGTGAAACCATTCAGCATGACTGTGTGTTTTTCTCTAGTAACATTCAGTTACAGAGTAGCAATTTGCAATTAAGGAAGGTTATAATTTTGGTAAGTGAATACAATGAAGTAAGAAAGGGGCAAGAGCTTTAGGAGTATATGCAAGAGAATGATTATAGTAATTGTTCATATTATTAAAACTTGAAACAGAGGATAGCCAAGAAATGAGGGATAAGAGACAGAAAAGATCATAAAAATCAATGAATTGTAGGTCCCAGTGATATAAAATGATTGCTGGAGTTAGGGTACTAAAATAATTAAGTTGAAAAGATTAGAGATGATGAAGATAGAGTCAAATGGTTGAAATTAAGGTTATGTTTCAATAATGTTTAGATTCTGCCCATTAGAGAAAGTAGGTGAGGTAGCTGGAAATTAAGATAATTACAGGATGAAAGTTCAATGAAATGAAGGCCCAAAGTACTATTAGGATAACCTACAAAGATAATGATATACCCTAAATTATGACAGAAGTGGTATAGAAGAAAGTGACTCTTTGCCTGTGAATAATGTCTTCAAGAAAGAGGATTAGAAGTTGACTATACCAAGGAGATATTGTAGTTGATATAGTTTTATGCATGAGAGTTAAAGGTGGGAGGCTTTGGTAAGAGGGAGGAAGAATAAAATGGAAGCAACTTAGAGAAAATGGACAACCATACTCTTTGCCTTCCTCCAGCAAATGTGGTACAATATGAGTGGGAAAGAAAACAGCCACCACTTGAAATGGCTTCAAGGGAAGCTGTGTCCTCATGTGAGAGATAGATTTCAGATGGAGCAAGAGGGTGAAGACAGAGGGATTTCTCTGAAGATCTCTCTGAGTTGCAGAAGAAATAGGACAATGCTTTTGAGAGTTGTAAAGGAATTCTATCAGAAACAAGGATGTACAGTCTTTTAGACTGTGGTGCAGCAGAAGATAGACGATAATAGGTTTGATTTTCTTTTGCTAACTAACATTGAAGAAGCCATATGAATTAAATCTATGTCAAAGTTATTGCTGAAAACCAGTAATCTAATAGTTCAGGCATCAGAGTCTGGGAAAAAGAAACTGGCGTTTGGGTTATGGGGCCATTAAGCTTCATGAGTAGTCATAAACAATTTTCCTTTTTGTTATGACCATGATAATGATCAAACCTTATAGTTAGAGAAGTATCTGACAGGGTAGAATCTTGACTTTCCACTCTACCCCGCTACCTAATTGCTGAGAGAGTACCAACCCCTTCTCCGATATTACCAAGGGATTTAGAGAATTTCCCTTCAACAACAAATAAGCTGTATGACATACCTTTGGCTGCCAGCTCTACGCAGCACCCTCAAGTCAAAAGAGGACCAAATGCTTTACGTGTTGACTTTGCAGAAGACCATCTGCCTCTATGGGAAGCCAGACCAAAGAGAAGTGATCTTAAATTACATCTAGGTCTCACACTACACTCACGATCCCAAAATGTGGCCTCTAAGTGTTATACCCCACTCTTTCAGCCACTGATACAATTTTTGCTTATTAGGACCATGATACTAATCACTGGTCATGCTTGGCAGACCCTTGAAGACAACCAAGTCAATGAACAGGAAAAGGAAGTATGTGAGTAAAACTGGTGACTCTCCACTAGTCCAGAAGCCAAAGAGGACTAGATCTAGACAGGAGAAGAGATCCCAGGTACTCTTAAACCATCACTCTGTCACAGTTGGGGGACTAATTGATTTCCCTTATCACTGATATTGAACCTTATGTAGGGTAACCATAGAATTTATTATCCAAGCCACGTGATATTTAAGAGTTAAAGAAGATGCTTATTCAGAATTCCAATCTTGCTCAATAGCTGTACGCTGGAATTGTTCCAGGAAAGCAAAAATATGTGGTCACTCTACCTATATACAACATGTTTGCTCAGGGAGCAGATTACTCCTTGACTGGTCAACAGATTTAATTGTCTAAAATTATCCTAGCCAAAAAGCCAAGGCTAATCTGCTGCCTCTAATGCTCACATAACATCTTTGGTGATTTGGCCTGGTATAGGTGACAGATTTTCCTATTGTCCTGGTTACCTTCCTCTCAAGAATGAGATCACAAGCAATGTCATGGAGTAATTACTACTATATACACTCTACAGACCAGAGATTGGTCATGGGTTCTGCAGGAAGGAACCCTAGAAAACTATGAAAAGGTAGTCCAGTCACTCCCAGGGTTCAACTCTTGTGGATCTGAGGATGTCAGGGGAAATTATTTGTACATATAGGAAGAACAGCTTGTGAGAGGCTTGTTTCAATTCAACCAGTTAGAGAATGTTCTTGCCATAATAGACACAGGCATTGCATGTAGTTGGGAAATACTGGTATTTGCAGCTGCAGGGAATTGTAGTAATACTTTATAGGAGACAATGTGGTGGGCCAAAGCAGGAAACAATCAATTCCAAAGAGGTGAAAATACTTCCCATAGGTCTTAAACAATCAATTGAATATTTATGAATATAGGCAAGATACATGCAGAAGAGCATTGTAGGAAAAGGGGATGAAGTGTTCAAAAGTGCCTAGGAAACAACATGGAATTTCAGGAGACCGCATATAATGTAATGTGTCTATCAATAATAGTGACTGCTACCATTTGTCAAGTGCCTGCTTCATAGGAAGAACTGTATTAAACTTTTCTCAACAATTCAACATGATTCAGTTCCTATACCAAATCCCCATCTAAGAAATAATAATCTGACTCCAGAATTTTGAAGACTGATTCAAATCTTTCTTGACTGTTTCTTTAAAGGAATAGCATGAGACTCTTACATAGTACCTTATAGGAGAAACTTTTTACAAGCCTTTGTGGGTGGTTCTCTCCCAAAAGATTCCCAGTCTAGGAAGCTACTAAAATGCTCCTCTTTCTACCTCTCCTGTTGTCTCAGAACCATGATGTGCCTCTCGCCATCTCCTCACTCCCTGTGGCACCTAGATCCAGGATGTCTGTGGTAAAATTAGCCCTCTGGAAATCTCCCTTTCCTGTCTGCTGATGCAGACCCTCCAATAGCACTGCAGGATCTCATGACAAGCACAGACCTTGTGAAGGATCCCTTCTTCTTGCTGAGAAAACAAGCTAAGCCCTGGCAAGTAAGATTTTATCTCTTACTCTGCTCTTCTGGGAACAGCAATCCACTACCTAAATTCTGCATAGTGAGAATGAGTTCTGGAATATATATATATATCTACTTACTCCTTTGTCGGTGGCATGGAGATAGAAATGGAAGAGAGAGATTATAATTATTTGAACATTAATACTTTCATTCCCATTGCAATAAATTTTAACAGTGACGACGACAGATTATACCTACTGAGCACTTTGTATTGGGCATTCTTCTCAGTGATTTCGTTTTGCTAAGTACCTCAAATCCTGGAAACAATCCTGTGAAGTACATTTTATTCCTCCCCCTTTTACATACGAGGAAACCAAGGCACAGCAAAGTTAAGTAACTTTCCCAAGATCATACAGCTCATGTGGAGCAGAGCTAGAATAACACCAAGGCAGCCTTTGTCTAGATTCTTTGCTATTAGCTATTGTACCACCTCACTTAATCTTTAGACGATCCCCAGGAGCTTAGTACTGTCATCTTCATTTCCTTTTTTCTTATTTATTTATTTATTTATTTATTTATTTATGAGATGGAGTCTCGCACTGTCACCCAGGCTGGAGTGCAATGACCTGATTTCGGCTCACTGCAACCTTGGCCTCCAGGGTTCAAGTGATTCCATTCTGCCTCAGTCTCTCGAGTACCTGGGATTACAGGTGCCTGCCATCACACCCAGCTAATTTTTGTATTGTTAATAGAGACAGTGTTTCACCAGGGATTGGCTATGCTAGTCTCGAACTCCTGCCCTCAGGTGATCCACCTGCCTCGGCCTCCCAAAAGTGCTGGGATAACAGGTGTGAGCCACCGTACCCGGCCCATTTTCATTTTTAATAAAAGGAAACGTAAGCTGATTAAGATTCATTAGCAAAGCCTATACAATGAGTGAATGACAGAAGAAGGATTCAAGTTCTTATTTTTTCTATTTTCACAGCCCCTGTGTTATGGACTGAAAGTTCGTGTCCACCCAAAATTCATACATTGAAATCTAATCTTTAACGTGACGGTATTTGGAGGTGGGGTATTTGGGAGGTATTGAGGTCCTTAGGGTGAAGACATCATGAATGGAATTAGTGTCCTTGTAAGAGGAGGCCAAAGAGCTAGCTTGCCCTCTTTCTGTCATAAGAAGTTACACGAAGTTTGATGTCTGCAACCCAGATGAGGGCCCTCACGAAATCCCAAATATGCTGGCACTCTGATCTCAGACTTTCGGCATCTAGGAATGTGAAAAATAAATTTCTGTAGCTTTTAGTCCACCCAATCTGTGGTATTTTGTTGTAACAGCCTGAATAACTAAGACACCAGTAACTAATGCACTCTGATTAGTCTGATGGTATATACTGATGACCTTTGAACCATGCTGAGCTTAGTACTTTTTCTTTTTTTAGATGGAGTGTCGCTCTGTCGCCCAGGCTGGAGTAGAGTGGTGCGATCTCAGCTCACTGCAAGCTCCACCTCCTGGGTTCACAACATTCTCCTGCCTCAGCCTCCCGAGTAGCTGGGACTACAGGTGCCCACCACCACGCCCAGCTAATTTTTTTTTTTTTTTTTTTTTGATTTTTAGTAGAGATGGGGTTTCACTATGTTAGCCAGTATGGTCTCGATCTCCTGACCTCGTGATCTGCCCACCTCGGCCTCCCAAAGTTCTGGAATTACAGGCGTGAGCCACCGCGCCCAGCTGCTTAGCCTTAATAAGAAGTAACATTGCACATTATCAAAACTTTTCAAGTATCATGAAGAAGGAGTAAAAGCCATGATGCCCTCCCTGCTCTACTTAGAATAGGTGAGACATCCTGAGAGAGGAATATGATTAGGCAGGTTTCAGATTCAGTTAGTGGTTAAATACAGATGTGAAAGTAACATTAGGTCGTAGGCTGCAGCCACATTCAAGTACAAAACTAAGCAAAGTGGCTATTATATCAGCACCAAACCCCGCTGGATGGCTGAAATTAAACCAGTAGATTTCCGTTATCTCCTTGTCTTTTTGAGGTCTGCGTTTGCTTTAATGACTTTTTGAATAAAGTTAGTCTATGGTATAAGTTTAAGCTATTTGTGTAGTAGCATTATGAGGTCAGAAAGTGGCATTAAGAACATACCTGGCTTCTATGGGTTCCGAACACCTAGAAAAATGCTACCCACAGAGGACTTACTAAATGTTTGTTGGATAATGTTAAAAATGAACACAGGTTTTCTCTGGTAACTTGCAACTTCTAGTGATATCTAAAACACAGCAGTCTTTCTGACTGGACACTGTAGATAGTAAATACAACTCTCTTAAGACCACCTCATAATGGCTGGCACAAAATCAAATAAAGCTTGTAATTACATACAGAAATCTAAGTCTCCTGGATGAGAAAGCGTATCAACTAAGGGGAAGTCAGAGTATCTTCCAAGATCCAACAGGAGTCCTGAGTCATAGGCTAAGATACTGATCTGTAGAGCAAGCAATCATTGTAAAGTCAATTGCATGACAGTTTTATCCCTTATTATTATATTTCCCTTTGCCTAAGGCTTTATTCAGGAAAGAATTCTTTTTGAAAATCCAATAAGATTATTGGTTCTTTTTATTTCCTTTACACGGCCATAGTGCATGTTTGGCTTTATTCTCATAATTTATCAACCCCTGGCCCTCAGGCACAAGAATTTTGTAGCATAGTACAATAAATAGTGACCAGAATAAGCCAGGGCCTGTGGGACACTACCAGTAGCAACTTAATAAACGTTGAGTTTGTTGCTTCTGGACAATCTTTTTGATGCCACAATTTAATTCTCAAAACATCTTAAATGTGAACAATTTTCACCATTCTCACTGTAAACGTATTAAGATCCAAAGAACTTAAAGAAATTAAGCCATTTTCCTTGCAATATGAGAATAGCAGGGCTGAAATAAAAGAGAACCATAGTCAGAGCTCAAACCTTGAACAATTATCAACTGCCCATAAACCTTGTCCTCACTCAAAGTCAAAGTTTTCCATTGGGGAACTTCTTCTTATTAAACTTCTTTCAAAAATTGACTTAAGTAACAGAACGTAACTCTAGGGAGAGACTTTCATTTTGAACACATCTTGCTTATCCACAGTGGAGACAGCAATCAGTGAGCTAAGTTGCTTCCATTGACCTGACTACTGCTCCTTTGAGTATCCTCAAAGTTAGCTCTCCCATAAGGCACAGGCAGCTCAAAAATTGAGAAACAGCGGGGAATAAAATACTTGCCTCAGGAGATATTTCTTAAAGGAGTTTCATGGTCATCTTCCTTATGATATGGGGATTCTAAAAACTTGGAAATTGTAGAAGTGTGTTAATCTATTAAAAGCTTTGATAATTTTTTGATACAGTAAAGAAACTCATTTAACACAAGATCTCCCAAACACATTGACCATGAAATCCTTCCTCATAGAATATGTCTTGAGGAACATGCTTTGGAAAATATTACCATGAAGAATTAGGAAAGAGCAGATGGTGCTCTTTCTCAAAGGCATTGGGTGTCTGATAATTAGTGAGATACCTTTTAGGGTTAATGCTTTCTAGGTTACTTCTTGTACAAACAGCAGCCACCCCACCAGGCCCACTAGTATATCACGGCTCAGAAACAAGCAAATTCACCAGATCAGTTTCAAAGTCTGCCTTAGAGACTGAGAAATATAGAATGTACATGCTGCAACAGCTCCATTAGAAAACAGAAATGTGTGATTTGCTCATGGGAAAGTAACAGAATGAAAGAATGTGTGATTAATTGGAGCACTGGCTCTCACACTGGAGCCCACAGCTGGAGTCATTTAGCACATTAATAGAGACGATGACAGTAAAAGAAGAAAAAAGGTGGAGGAAAAGGAGGAGGAGGAGGAAAATACAGGATAAGGGGTTGAGGAGGAGACAAGGAAGTAGCTGACAAAAAGAAAAAGATAACTCAAAGCAAGCCTACTGTGAAAACTTTTATTAGTTTCAATTTAGAAGTAAGTGTAGGTGTTTTGGTAATTGAGCATTTGGAACATTAAAAAAAAAAAAAAGTTTTTATTTCCAGGAATGTTATGGGTCCTTTCACCCTGGGAGAGTTCAGTCCTGAAGTTCATTAACACTATTGAGGTTCTGGAACACTACTGATGCTGAAGAAAATACTTCTACCCTCTACTGATAATTATCCAGTAAAAAGACTAATTTACAAGTAGGAGCAGACTAACAAGGATAGTGTGAAGAAAGGATCTTAGAGTCACACATCTCTAACATGCAACATACAGACTTCTTCTGTGGATTGACTATCTACAGGGTTAGATGTCCCCCATATAGCTGAATAACACCAGAAATTCATATAGTTACTCTGAATCACTTAGAGCCAAATAAATCCTACCCATGACTACAGTCCATGTTCAGTGTGGTAATCAGATAAAAGGAAGTATTTGGAGTCAAGTAATACACCATATGATCTAAGAAATATTTTCTCTTGTGACTTACATCATGCTCTTTTCATTCAGGGACCCGGACAGTAGCCATTTTGGGCTGACTCTAGGAGTTCCCCAGACAAACTGTTGGATTCCTACATGCTCATTCTGATAGCACCTACAAAAATGTCTCTTTCGTGATCATGATCTTTTACCATACCCATAATTTCTGTCAACTCTTGATTCAATCCATTAGAAATTTATATTAATTCTATGTTTAAAATATATTATACCATGATTGCCCCCTCCCATTTCTTGTTGCTATGTATCTAATCCAAGTCACCAGCATGTATAGTCTGGATTTCTGCAATAATTTCCCGATACTTTCTCTCATTCCGTGTTTTCTCAACACTCTTATCCCCATAATCCATTCTCTATAAAACAAAATTAAAATTAAATTTTAATATCAACTCAGATCTCTTCACACTTTATTTCAGTGGTTTCCTATTGTGATTATAGCAAAATGAAACTCTTCGTCATAGCCTAGAGTGTCTTATATTATCTGGCTTCTACCTACTTCTTTGAATTCAACTCCTACACTATCCTGCTTGTTCATTATTACAGTCTAGACACATTGACCTTCACTTTGTCCCTGGAACATACCACGTTGACTCTCCAAAGAATGATCCTTATTGATCTCACTACCTAGATTGCTTTTATGTGTAGGTCTCCTTATAACTGCCAGCTCATCTTTCAGATCCTAGTTCAAATCCCATCTCAGAGAAGCCTTCTCCGATCATCACCACACCCATCCCTCCCCATCACTCTTACCTTAGCTATCTTGTTCATGTGTGTTTTTTTAAATCAGACTACTCAACTGTAATGTAAGCTCCAACAGTGCAGGAACCTTGCCATCTTATTCACTGATGTGTTTTCAGTGCCTAGAAAAGTGATTGACACAAAGTAGGCACTCATAAAATGTTTCTTAGATGAATAAATGAAAAAAAAATGTCATTTGTACTGAAGCTCATTTTGGTCAAATCTTCCAACAACAGGTAGTCCAAACTAGCCAGGACTTTCTAATATCTTCTAACAGGACTATTGCATCAGTGTCTCTCCTTGTCTCCCCATTGTGCATGAGTGGCAGGGTGCTTAGTAGTATTAAAAGGCTCCCTGGAAGCCTGCGGTGTCAACAATATGCTCTAGAATGTCAAGCGAAGTGGATATTTCTGCGGGCAAAAGGAGTAGTTACTAAAGGTAGTTACAAAAGAGCTCCCGAGGATGTTTTGGATTATATATGAATTTATGTTCTCTATAAGGCTTGTTCTATTATTCTGAATCCTATTTCAAGTTCCACTTTGCAGATGGTATAACTCATCACAACCCCAACTAACGCCGATCTCTCAGCATTTGTGCAAATAATACTGTTACTCTTTCATTATTTTTTGCCTAATGTAATACTACATGTGGTACACCATACCAGGGGAATCATGTATATGTTATATTTAATATTCACAACCTTATCAGATAGGTATTATGGTTGTTCATGTTTTTAAAGATGAGGAAACTGAAACTTAGACTTTTCTGTCTGAAGTTGTATAACTTAGAAACGAAATCCAGGTTTTCTTGACTCCAGAATCTGAGCTCTTAATTGCTACACTCATTTCCTTCACAATTATAAATACAGTCTTTTATAAACATCTTTTTTTTTTTTTTTTTTGATTGAGAGTTCTCTCTCTGTGCTCTGTCGCCCAGGCTGGCTATGTGCTAGTGCGGGATCTCAGCTCACTTGCAAGCTCCGCCTCCCGGGTTCACGCCATTCTCCTGCCTCAGGCGCCTGCCACCTCGCCTGGCTAGTTTTTTGTATTTTTTAGTAGAGAAGGGGTTTCACCATGTTCCCCAGGATGGTCTCGATCTCCTGACCTCGTGATCCGCCCGTCTCGGCCTCCCAAAGTGCTGGGATTACAGGCTTGAGCCACCGCGCCCGGCTATAAATACAGTCTTAAAGGAACTTTTGTATAAGGACTTGACACCGAAAAGAAAAAAAAAAAAATAAGATTTTATTGAGCTGGGCTCCTTTGTATCTACTACTGGGCTAGGTGAAACAGATAAAAAGATGAACTGTCATAGTTCTTGCCTCCAGTTACTCATGGTTTAAAAAAGGAATTAGACCTACACAAAAAAAGTGTTATACAGTGTGTACAGTTATAATAATGGTGAGGTGTGTATGGTACAAATTAAAGTAGTCCAGGTCAAAATAAGATTTTCGGTATAATTAATGTCTGGGCTAAACGTTCAAGATAAATCCATCTTAAAACTTGAACCAATTTCATCTTGGTTAAAAGCCAAGGCAAAAGGAATAAGACATATCTGGACTATGTTACCCAAATACTAGCCACTTAACATCTAAGGACAAATATCTTAAATCCTCACTCAATGTCTTATAAAAGACTGTATGCTCTTCAAAATAGCTGTGAACTACTGGGGGACTTGCATGGTCAACCTCCGTCTTAGAATTCCTGCTTTCCTTAATTCTCTGCTTTTTTTCTTGAGACTATTTCCTTATCTTAGTGCAGTTCTGACACCTGACAAAACCTGGGATTCTTTGCCTTGTCCCCAGTCTCCTCTTTAATCCATCAACAGAAAGAAAACCACAGATAAATGCCTGCAGCAGAAATTTTACTAGACATTTATGGATCATGGTGAAGAGGTTACACCATTGAAACACAGAGAATACAAATTTAAATCATATACAGTGGATTCTTGTTATAGCTTTGTTCTATAAAGTCTGCACAAACCCTGAATTAGCAATACTGAACCATTGGACCTAGGAGGAAAAAAGGTTAGACTCCTGTGAACCTCTGTGACAACATTTTGACACCAAATTAATACATAAATTTGTTTTATGTGTGTTTCTGTTTAAAACACCTTTTAAAATATATATTGTTGATTCATGAACATGAAACTCACAGCCAACAGCACTATAACTCATGACTGATTTAAATTTATCTAAGACTTTTTTTTTTTTTTTTTTTCTGTAAGGCATATTACAGTCTTCTTGCACTTGAAAACAGTAGACAGCACTTCAGCACTATGCTTGGGGCTGCTTTAAACAGCAAAATTACAAACAAAAAGGACACAAAAAATGTCTAAAACTGTCACTAAATATACTGCAAAAGGAATACTTTTTCACCATATAAAGGCTGAAACAGGACGACAGAGCATTGCTTTGTTCATTGACCTCAAGCTGTGCCCATCCAATGACTCTTTTTTCTTTTTCTTTTTTTTTTTTTTTTTTTTTTTGCCATTTTGCACATATCTATGAATGACTGAAAAACTACCACTTGTATCGATTCTGGGGTTACAGATACATTTTAGTAAGTGGGCAAGATTTTAAATGCAGAATCCACCTTTACTAAACGATCAGCTCTATTAGACACTCTCTTACTACGATTGCCAACAGCACCCTCTTGCTGGCTTTCCCCCAACCCAACCCCAACTGCCTCAACCTCTTACCATCTGCTGGTTTATTTTATTCCCTTCAATTTCCCATCTTATTTTATTATATCATTTTTCCAGATTGCCATCTCTGATCCAAATTCTTATCGTTCTACTGTGAGAAGTAATATGTTTAAAGCCACCGTTAAAGATATATAACTGGCAAATGATTATACAGAGCCAGCAATGTCTCTGAGATTATGGCCTTTTTTATTTCAGATTATATTAGTTTCCTAGAGTTGCAGTGAGAAAGTACAGCAAACTTGTTGGCTCAGAGCAATACAAATTCATTGTGTTACATGGCTAGAGGCTACAAGTCCAAAATCAAGGTGTCGTCCCTGTCATGCTCCTTCTCAAACCTGTAGAGGAGAATTCTTCCTTGTGACTTCCTAATTTCTGGTGGTTTGCTGGCAGTCCTTGTTGTTCCTTGGCATGCAGGCACAGCGTTGCAGTCTCTGCCTCTCTGCCTCCATTGCCACATGACATTTTCCCTGTGTGTATCTGTACCTTTGTGTCTCTTCATTTCTTTTAAGGACACCGGTTATATTGGATTAAGGGCCTAACCTACTAAGTGTGGCATCATCTTAACTAATTATATCTGCAGCAGCCATGTTTCCAAATAAGGGAACATGCTGATGTACTAGGGGTTAGGGCTTCAATATATATTTTTGGGACTATAATTCATTCCACAACCCATATTAAAGTAGATGCAATAGCAGCAGCAGCAGTAGTACAAAGTAGCAGGTGTGGTTTTCAGTAGCCCCTTCCTTCCTTCCTTCCTTCCTTCCTTCCTTCCTTCCTTCCTTCCTTCCTTCCTTCCTTCCTCTCTCTCTTTCTTCTTTCTTTTCTCTTTCTTTCTTTCTTTCTCTCTCTCTCTCTCTCTCTTTCTTTCTTTCTTTCTTTCTTGTCTTTCTCTTTCTCTTTTTCTCCTTCCTTCCTTTCACTTTCTTTCTCTTTCTTTCTTTCTTTCTTTCTTTCTTTCTTTCTTTCTTTCTCTTTCTTTCTTTCTCTCTCTCTCTCTCTCTCTCTCTCTTTCCTTCCTNCAGTGCTGGGATGACACGCGTGAGCCCCCGCGCCCGGCCCCCACAGTGCTGGGATGACACGCGTGAGCCCCCGCGCCCGGCCCCCACAGTGCTGGGATGACACGCGTGAGCCCCCGCGCCCGGCCCCCACAGTGCTGGGATGACACGCGTGAGCCCCCGCGCCCGGCCCCCACAGTGCTGGGATGACACGCGTGAGCCCCCGCGCCCGGCCCCCACAGTGCTGGGATGACACGCGTGAGCCCCCGCGCCCGGCCCCCACAGTGCTGGGATGACACGCGTGAGCCCCCGCGCCCGGCCCCCACAGTGCTGGGATGACACGTGTGAGCCACCGCACTGGCCGTCATGCTACTGATTACGTTTACTTGACCGTGTCCACATGTTCTCAGTTGCCTCAAGACTGTCTTTTTATATCTGATTTGTTTGAATCAAGAGCAGTTGGCACAAGTATTTGGCAGTTGTGTCTCCAGTTTCATTAAATCTGTGATAGTCTCTCCTCTCTTTTTTGGGGGGGATGTTGGGGAGGGAGATTGTTAGACTTGTTGTTGATGTACTATTTGACCTTAGAATATCTCAGTTTGGCTGATTACTTTATTTTTGTGCTACTCAAAATGTTTCTACAAACCACCAACTTCCAATAAATGGGTGTTTGCTGTCAAGACTCAACGAGCTTCAGGTTCAACGTTTTGGGAACGAGCACTTCCCTTTTATTCTCTGAAGAGGCAAATGAGTCCACTTGTGCCGTGGTAGCTACATCGACTGGGATGAGAGGGTGGGTGCTGTCAGCCTGACCTGTGGTCCATCATAATCTCCTCCAATAACTCCTCTCCCACTGCAGGGGATGGGTGGCATTGATGACGGCATTCTGGATCCAGCAGCTCACTGGTGGTCACTAAATGGTAATCTTGAAATTTCCTAACTCTTTCTGAATTTATAAGCTGGTATATTTCTATAACAATCTTTTCCATCAGTGATTCATTTAGTAATATATTTAGTCATCGATTTATTTAGTAATTCTGAAACACCCATCGTATAGGAAAAGCAAGGTCAATTTTGATTTTTTTTTCCTCCCTTTGTTCTTGAAATTTTCAGAGGAATGTCAGTGGTTACCTTGGCCACCCCCAGTGATGAGTTGGATTTTTGAGTGTCCTCATGGAGTTACGAATGCCTTTCTATCAACACCTGTTACATTCCTTGTGATGTTCAAATGGTCTCCTTTCACCCCATGTCCTGTTGACACAACCACAGTAACTTCTGGTAGCTTCCTCAGTTTCTGGGGTAGCAAGTTCCTCAGGCTTGCCATGCATAGTTCCTGCCGGAGAAATGGACTTAGCCACTTTCCTGAAAAGCCTTGATTCTTTTTTGTTTGTTTGTTTTTGTTTTTGAGATGGAGTCTCTGTCACCCAGGCTGGAGTGCAGTGGTGCAATCTTGGCTCACTGCAACCTCTGCCTCCTGGGTTCAAGTGATTCTCCTGCCTCAGCCTCCTGAGTAACTGGGTGCCCACTACCACGCCTGGCTGATTTTTGTATTTTTAGTAGAGACGGGGTTTCACCTTGTTGGTCAGGCTGGTCTCAAACTCCTGATTTCAGGTGATCCGCCCACTGCGGCCTCCCAAAGTACTTGGATTACAGGTGTGAGCCACTGCGTCAGGCCAAAGCCTTGATGCTTTTTTGTGGCAAATCATGCTTAGAGAACAAAATCCAGATTCCTAAGTGCTCATTGCTGTGGACTATTAAAGTTTCTGGGCGTTTGTGTTGGACTGAGCTAGGAACTAGACAATAAATTTTTTAAGAGAGAAACAAATCATTCATTTATGCTGATGTTTCCAATTCTGATTGAGGACTGCTGGGTTTTTCCTGGATTCCTCGGTGTTACATTTGCATCTGTTTCCTATCATGCTGGAAATCTTGGCTTCAACAACATCAATGTAATTAATATTTGTTTTATTATATAAATATACATAAACCAATTTCAAAATAACAATATTGATTCTAACAATAAAACATCTGAATGCAGAGAGTCTTTTTGTATCTCTTGGGAGGCGCAGTTGAGATACAGAATTTAAAGTCAATTATAACAATTATTTTTTTTCTTTGTCTGCATGCCACCAACTTGAAACACAATTTATTTCAGCGTGTTTTCAAGTTTCCATGGTCTTATTTTCTTTTTAATTCAAGCTTTAAGGATTATTTTAAAATGTAAATGGTTTCAAAAGCAAATCTACAAAACAAGGTGTATTCAGAGAGGTTTCTCTCTTCCTCCTTCTGTACCTTCCCTCCCCAGTGGTGACCATTTTAATTCATTTTTGATTTATTGTTTCATGTGTTTCTCCATGTTTCCATTTAAACAAAAAGAGAAATATTTTTAGAGCTCTGTTCTGTTATTGCTTCTTTTCTTTCTTTCCTTCCTTTCTACCTTCCTTCCTTCCTTTCCTTCCTTCCTTCCTTCCTTCCTTCCTTCCTTCCTTCCTTCCTCTCTTTCTCTCTTTCAACAGAGTCTCACTCTGTTGCCAGGCTGGTGCAGTGCTGTGATCTCGGCTCACTACAATCTCTGCCTCCCAGGTTTAAGCAATTCTGGTGCCTCAACCTCCTGAGTAGCTGGGATTATAGGTATGCACCATCACCATGGCAGCTAACTTTGGCATTTTTAGTAGAGACAGGGTTTTACCACGTTGGCCAGGCTGGGCTTGAACCCCTGGCCTCAAGTAATCTGCCCATCTTGGCCTCCTAGAGTGCTGAGATTACAGGCGTGAGTCACTGTACCAAGCCAGCACCTTTTCTCTTCTATTACAGTTGTAATCACAACTCTGCAATGTGATTCTTGGAAAATTGTTTGGTCTTCCTAAATTGTTCAGTCTTCAGAACTAGCTTTGAGGATCACAATAGATAATATATATGTGCCACTTAGACAATACTTGGCATTTAGGTAGAGCCTAATAAATGGTGCCATTAATAATGTAATGCACATAGACATATGCACAAATACACTTACAGGTGTATAGTCATGCTAATAATGTTACATCTGTAAGTGCATTTGTGTGTATGTATATGTGCATTAGTGTCTGTATATATGCATATGCATTTGGTTAGTGTTTGCCTAAAAATATTGAGAATATAATAAATTAATCAGAATGCAAGGTAATCAAAATGTAAGGTAATCAAAAGGAAGGCTATTCTTTAACAATTTAAGAAGATCACTTACATTACATCATTATATTCAACATTATTTTTTCCTATTTTCATCCAGATGTTTCAAGAGTAGTCAAGAAGTTTGGCTTTTCCCTGACTAGTTATAGTGTAAAAATTTAAATACCGATTATTCCATTGTTGATAATCAGGCATTGCTTTATCTAAGAGGGGCTAAGGCAAGTGTCCAGGGTATTCCTTGGGAGACACTGTAGTGAGGAAGCTGATTTGTTGATGCTGACTCAATAAGCACCTGAGGAAATACAGAGAACCGACAATTTTAAGATTAAATGATTGAATGGTGGCAGCTGAGAGGGTGTAAAAGGAAAATCATCATCTACTGTATCATTTTATGCTCCTGAGAAGGCCACATTCATACTTTGATTCTCAATATCTCTGACAACTTCCTTTGGCACTGTTTTCACCTTAGTGACAAGAGGCCAGTGAGGCTGAAGATCTTGCAAATTGAGGAATATTCTATCAAATGTATATCAAATATTCTATTAAAATATCTGACACCAATCCTCTAACTGAATTTGACTGGAAAAGGTATGCACCAAACTAGATCATGAATATTCTCTCTTCCAGAAGTTTGGGTGAATGGGAGATAGATTCTGCTTTTGGCTGTTTAAGTTGAATTGAGAATATCTTAATTTGGTAGCTGCAAGAAACCCATCTTCCGTAATATGCCCAGAGAAACAGAAAGAGCAAAATCAAGCAGAGCTGAAGGGAGAAGCCAAGATGAGAGACCATGACTTAAACACAGACACAGACACAGACACACACACACACACACACACACACACACACACACACACACACACAATCAAGACAGTGGCTACCTATCAACCTGCCAATTCATATCTCCTTCTTTCTGGAGTCTCAAGTGTGCTTTCTGCCACTGGGTTCAATGGGACATACCTGTGTAGGATAACAGGCATCCCACCTTTTTTTATATTATTTTTATTTATTTTTACTTTTACCACTAACTAGCCTTCACTGAGATAAAACTCAGTTAGACCTTTCCACCATTTGTTAGTGCCCTGGGTGAGACAGTTGAGCTACTGCCATAAGGCTGGCAGGAGAGAATTTATTTGGCTTCCTGTAAAACTTATCTGA
Source organism: Rhinopithecus bieti (assembly GCF_001698545.2). Lineage (NCBI taxonomy): Eukaryota > Metazoa > Chordata > Mammalia > Primates > Cercopithecidae > Rhinopithecus > Rhinopithecus bieti. Next base: position 2,627,821 of record NW_016816945.1, read on the forward strand.
TGAGCAATGGTGATAGGTAAATTACTGAACTATAATATTTTAACCATATGAGGAATAAGACTATTTATGATCACAAATGATGAAACTGACTTAGGCGCTCTCTCTCCTCTTCATTTTTAAAGAAAATATATACTTCTTAGAAGAAAACATTAATAACTTTGTCAACACTTTATTTCAGTGCACTGCAAGTAAAATTCCTTTGTATGTGTCTAAGATATATGTTTTATATTTTTTCCTATGGTCTAACTACTTGGCTCTACTTCCTGCCAGAGGCTATAATACCTTAAAGGCTTTAACAAAGAATCATCCCAGGTTTTGTCATTTTACACTGACATTGAACTTAATGAGTTTCAGCTGTCATCACGTTTTAAAACATAAATCTATGTTCTATTTATCATTGTTTTTTCAGTGACATTTTTAAGGTTTCCTAAAATTTTGTGTCAGATATGACACACTTGCCCTGGAGTGTTTTATCTTCACAGCACTCAGGAGCTAATGTCTAAAATGCTGAGATCTTGTTCCACAGCACATATTCGTTGATTCATTATTGCTTTAAACTTTTGTGGAAAATCATCTGAAAGCAAAATTTCTGAGAAGCATTGTCCTGGCTTTCAAGAATCTTACAACTTATCAGGAAAGTCATCTATGCAAATTAATCAAATTAAGCTAGAAAACATAAGTACTTTAAGAGAGAGCATCCAAAGGATCAAGATATTTTTACTTCTGGATAAGCAGACTAGGAAATGTTTGCAGAAAGAATAAAATGGAAATCATGATAAAGATTGATATGGTTTTGCTGTGTCCCTACCCAAATCTCATCTTGAATTGTAGTTCCCATAATCCCCATGTGTTGTGAGAGGGAACAAGTGGGAGGTAATTTCATAATGGGGGTGGGTTTTCCCATGCTGTTCTCATGATAGTGAATAAGTCTCATGAGATCTGATGGTTTTATGAAGGACAGTCGCACTGCACATGCTCTCTTGCCTGCCATCGTGTAAGATGTGCCTTTGCTCCTCCTTCACCTTCTACCATGATTGTGAGTTTTCCCTAGCCATGTGGAAGTGTGAGTCTATTAAACCTCTTTTTCTTTATAAATTACACAGACTTGGGTATTTCTTTATAGCAGTATGAAAATGGACTAATACAAAGGTAAAAACTAAAAAATGGTGTGCAGATTACTTATTTTCTTGGTATTTTAAAAATTAAAATAACAAATACTTTATTTTAACTCCAGCTAAAATATATATCACTTTTGTTTTTACTGATTGCTTCCATTCTTTTAGTAATCCAACACTTATTAGCAAACCCTATGTTATTTTACCCTTTTTTATGGGCTTCCCTAATCTGATCAAAAGTCTTTTCACAGTCAGTGAAGAGCCAATATATCTCATTCTTTTTCCTGGGCTTACAGGACCTGTTGCTAGGCCTTCCAATTTCTTGACAATTCTGCAAAGTAAAAAACTGCCTCTTCTTAATATAATCTGGTCATGAATAAGCCCCAATAAATAGACCCCTATTATGAATCAAAATGCATTCTGCAGAAGATGGGCCCAAGAAAAAACAAAGGATGCCTTCCATTGAAGGACATTTGTTTATACTCCAAGTATCAGAAATAAAATTTAACCACAAGTAAGAATTCAACTAAACTGTCATTTCATGTGTATTTGTTTCCAAGTCATAAAAATATGCCACTTGATATTTTACAAGTTTGCATTCATTATCAGCAAGAAATCCAAGAAGGAAGATGACTGAATTTCCAAGTTTAAGTTATGTAAAACTATATGCTTTTGCCTCATGAAATCTGTGACATTTGAGAGGGACCAAAAGAAAGGGTAGTTCCCTCTAAGCTGAAGAAAATTCTGCCTTGGTCTATATGTAAACTCATTGCAATAGACAGTGTAGGATTAAGTGATTCAATTCTCTATCCAAGTAAGAGAAATATGGGAAAATTATATTTAGCCCACAATTTTTTTCTTCTGTCATCCTGTTTAAAGGAGAAATATCATGCATATGGATGTACTTTTTTGTTAACTAGAAAGTCTTCCCTCATAAACACTCAATCCCTATCTCTTTCATCCCAGACAAAAATATAAAAGAACTTCCCTCAACAATGTACACTTCTAGTCGATATACTGATGGAAGTCCACAAACTAGTTACACAGAAATGAAAACAGAAAAATGATTTGATCACTTGAAGGAAGCAGACTTTTTTTTTCTGAAAACAGGAGAGGTCAGAACCCCAACCACAACAGGTCAGTTCTCAGACTCAGATGCACTGAAACATGAACGTTGTCATTTCGGCAAGACTTGGTTGTGATCCAGACCTGCAATGTATAGTTTTTCTGATTGTTCTCCAAACAAAGGCACTCAGCTAAAAGGACGAGAGGGGAATGACATCCAGCTCCTGCTTCTGGAATAAGGAACACTTTTTTTCTAGTTCATATGCAAGCTTAGTTGTCTCATAACTCATGGGCCCTGAGGACTCCACCTCTTTCAATAAGGTGTTTTTACTAATTCCCACAACAGCACAGTATGGGCTAGTGTTGGCCTAGAAATAAACACCAAAGAAAATTATTTAGACTCTGCTGTTAAGGGTAAATGATGTTAGATATGAACTGAAAATAATATGTCTTTAAAATGTACTATGCATCAGACTTAATGCATTCTCATTAAACTTTTCCATAAACTTTATAAGATAGATGCTATTACAAAGAACCCTCTTAAACATCTTTTATCTAAAAGACTCTGTAGATTAAAGACATTCTTTACCCTCTCCAGTGAAACATAATGAGTACTGAACACTTAAAATCATGAAATTAATCTTTAACACTAAAGAGTGCTGAAGAGTGTTAATTTCTCCATTCAAAGTTTCACTTTAATGCTACCAAGAATTAGTTGAGTTAGATCCCAAACCTGTCAAATTCAGGTGTGACTGTTTTGAAATTTGTAATTTTAAAAAATAACTTATAAACCAATAATTGGACATTTCTAAATAATGTTGTTTTTATTATAAACATTAAATCATTTTGAAGCCTAATAAAGATGGATCAATAAAAAGAATTCATCTTATATTAGAAGTTTGTGCAGCCACTATAAAGTGTTGGGAACCACAGAAAAATTAAGAAAGATTGTGTAGACAGTAGACAGATTGCTTCAAAAGTATCTAAGTTCTCATTCATTTTGATGAAACTAATATGGAAAATCACAGATGATACATAATGGATAGGGTTTATGGAATACAACAAGTAAGTCCAATCAGCAGACTAATACTAAAGGAAATGTTTTTTACTCTTCATCAAAATATTGGCAAATGCTTATATCTTTAAGTTATAATCACACGCTTAAGATATGTACATCACTTTTATGATTACCCATTTCAACATACTTTTAAAAGAGCTTTTAAACATTATAAAGATGATGAAAATGCACCAGCATATTATGTAAACTGCAAAAAGCAATAGCCAACAGATGACAGAACCAGGATTGGAACCTTGGTTCCCACATTAATCCATGGTATATCCAGCCCTGAGATATATCTTAAGGTCTCAATGATTTGGCCTCTGCTCAGCACTATAGTCTCATCTATTGCCAAAACCTCACTGATACTCTAAACTGTATGATAAACTGCCTTGAGTTTCTCAAATGTTTGACATTCTCTCACTCTTTCCGACTTTGAAGTCTCTGAATTTGAACCCATCAAAAATATCCTTCCCGTTCCATTCCATATTACCTGGCAAACATTTATTCTATAGACTTCAAGCTTCAAAACAGGCATCACTTCTTCTTCGGAAGATGTCTGTGCCTTATGATTTCCTTCCCACTCAGGTTAGAAGCCCCTTTAATAGCACCTTCACATTAGCCTTTTATACCTTTCATAATACTAGTTATTGTTTGTTTATTTATCCTCCTGTCTCAAGTCAAGCAGGTATTCTTTAAGCTCAAGAACTATAGAGCTCATCATTACATATACAGCATCAAACATCATTCCTGACACATAATTGGTGATCAACATATATCTAGGGAAGAAAATCAGAAATGAAGACATTCAGAGGATTTTAATTAATCTTTTCTAGAAATAGGAGAATTATTGTGTGGCCAACAGATTATAACTAAAAGAATGCCATGATGGTACCAAATATATATTCATGTCCTGGATCTTAAATACTTGCCCTATTTCAAGATCAATTGGAAATCTATTTTTATCATCCCATAATTAATACATTTAAAATCTTAACAGAAACATGCTGGAAAATGAGCTAGAACTTTCATAGAGAAATTTTTATATACCAAGTATTTTAAAATTTTAGTTTCACTACATGAGTCACATTATTTCAGACTCCACTCATTAAAAATGTGTAATTATTCAGTCATAGACTAGGGTGAAATTTACCTTGCGAATTTCAAAGAAAAATCAAGCTTTTAAAAGCTAAAGACGAGTATTAAAAGGGATTGCAGAGGAAATATTTATCTGATTTAATAGAATTACTTAAAGCTCTTAGAAAAATGTTTCTACCTCAAAGTAATCAATACTATAATTGTAATTTTACTGTCTTCGGTTTCTTAAAGCAGGCTCCTTAAAAGGTTTTCTATGTAATTTTTTGTTGTTGTTGTTAACCTGAGTTAGTTTACCTGAAGACAATAAAGTACATTTTTTAAACATATAATTTGAACCTTTAATTACAGACATACTTTGTTTGCTTGTGCTTAACTTTATGGAGTTTTACAGGTAGGGTGTGTTTGTTGTTTGTTTGTTTGTTTTATACAAATTGAGGGTTTGTGGCAACCCTGTGGTGAGCAAGTCTATAGGAACTACTTTTCCATCAGCATGTAATCACTTCATGTCTGTATCATATTTTGGTAATTCTCACATTTCAAAGGTTTCCATTATTATTATATTTGTTATGGTGATCTGTAATCAGTGATCTTTGATGTTACTATCGTTAAGTGTTTTCAGGAGCAAAACCACACCCACAATGGTAACTTAATGAATGTTGTATGTGTTCTGACTAATCCACTGAGGATGGGGAACTCTCCTGTTTCTCTTCCTCTACTCTGGCCTTCTTCCTTGAAACACAACAAAATTGACATTAAGCCAATTAATAATGCTATAATGACCTCTAAGGGTTCAAGTGTTAGGAAGAGTTGCATACCTCTCACTTTAAATCAAAAGCTAGAAATGATTAAGCTTAGTGATGAAGGTATGTGGAAAGCTGAGACAGGCCAAAAGCTAGGAGTCTTGTCCCAAACAGTCAAGTTGTGAATGCAAATAAAAAGTGCTTGAAAAAAAGGAAAATTGCACTCCAGTGAACAAATAAATCATAGAAAAGGGAAACAGCCTTATTGCCAATATAGAGAAACTTTTAGTGGACTAGATAGACGATGAAACTAGTCACAACATTTTCTTAATCCAAAACCAGAACAAAGCCCTAACTCTCTTCAATTCTATGAAGGCTGAGAGAGGTCAGAAATCTGAAGAAGAAAAGTTGGAAGCTACCAGAAATTGGTTCATGACATTTAAGGAAAGAAGTCATCTCCACAACGTGAAAGTGCAAGGTGAAGCAGCAAGTGCTCATGTAGAAGTTGCAGTAAGTTATCCAGAAGATATAGCTAAGATCATTGATGAAAAGGGCTATACTAAACAACAAATGTAGACAACAATGTAGACAAATAGTCTTCTATTGGAAGAAGATGCCATCTAGGACATTCATAGCTACACAGGAGAAGTCAATGCCAAGCTTCAAAGCTTCAAAGGACAGCCTGACTTTCTTGTAAGGGGCTAAAGCAGATGATGACTTTAAGTTAAAGCCAATGCTCATTTGTTATTTTGAAAATCCTAGGGCTCTTGAGAATTATGCTAAATCTACTCTGCCAGTACTCTAACAATGGAACAACAAAGCCTGAATGACAGCCCATTATTTAGAGTATAGTTTACTGAATATTTTCAGCCCACTGTTAAGACCTACTGCTAAGAAAAAACACTCCATTCAAAATATTACTGCTCATTGACAATTCACCTTGCCACCTAAGAGCTCTATGAAGATGTACAAGGATATAAATGTTGTTTTGATGCCTGCTAACAACATCTATTGTGTAGCTCATCCATGGATCAAGGAGTAATTTTCTTTCACACCCTAAGCTGTACCTGCCATAGATAGTGATTCCTCTTATAGATCTGAGCAAGATAAATTGGAAATCTTCTGGAAAGGATTTATCACTCTACATGTCATTAAGAGCATTTGTGATTCATGAGAGGAAAGCAAAATATTAACATTAACAGGAGTTTGAAAGAAAGTGATTCCTATCCTCATGGACGACTTTGAGGAAATCAAGACTTCTTTATATAAAGTAACTTCAGATTTATGGAAATGGGAAGAAAACTAGAATTAGAAGTGGAGCACGAAGATGCTCCTGAATCACTGCAATGCCCTGATCAAACTTGAAAGGATGAGGAGTTCTTATAGTCAAGCAAAAACAGTTGTTTCTTGAGATGGAATCTACTCTTTGTGAGGATGCTATGCACATTGTTGAAATGACAAAAAGGGATTTAGAAGATTACACAATCTTAGTTGATAAGCAGAGGCAGGGTTTCAAAGAATTGCCTTCAACTTTTGAAAACACTTCTACTGTTGATAAAATACTATCAAACAGCAGTGCATGCTATGGAGAAATCTTTCATGAAAGGAAAAGTCAACCATTGTGGCTACCTTTATTGCTGTCTTAATTTAAGAAATTGCCATAGCTACCCCAACCTTCAGCAACCATCCCTTTGATCAGTCATCAATCATAAACACTGAGGCAAGACACCCACCAGTAAAAGGAGTATAACTTACTGAAGGCTCAGTGATCATTAGCATTTTAGCAATCAATTTTTTAAATTAAGGTATGTACATCATATTTTTAGAAATAATGCTATTACACCCTTCATATACTACATTATAGTGTAAACACACCTTTTATATGCTCATAGAAACCAAAAAATGGGTGTGACTCACTTTGTTGAGATATTTACCTAATTATAGTGGTGGAGAATCAAACCTATAGTATCTCTGAGGTATGCTTATAATTGATATTACACTTCCATTTATTTCAAGGTGTTCTCAATATTTTTACTGTAACATACACGAATGATAAGCATTCATCTGGTCATTCACTTATTTACTCCATGAGAATTTATAGAAAACCTACTGATTTTCAAATTCTGCTCCTTAAAGACAAAACCAAAGAAACAAAAAAATTTTAAGTTCAGAAGTACATGGGCAAGTTTGTTATATAGGTAAACTTGTGTCATGGGGCTTTGTTGTATAGATTATTTCTTCACCCAGCTATTAAGCCTAGTACTCACCAGTTATCTTTCCTGATCCTATTCCTCCTCCCACCTTCCATCCTCCAGCAGGCCCCAGTGTCTGTTTTTCCCTCTGCATGTCCATGTGTTTTGAGCACTATGAATATAGCAAAGAATGAACAGATATGATCATTCTTTTTTTCATGGAGCTTATATTCCACTGTAGAAACAAAATAAACAAATGTACAAAGTAAATGAGGAAATGACAAGTGCTAGGATAAAATAAAATGGTGTGATGTGTTATGGAGTTATTTCAGGTTGCATAATCAGAAAAAAAAAATTTTTTTTCTAAGGAAGAGGCATTTGAACCTTGACTGAGTTTGAGTCAACCTCTTGAAAATCTAGGAAAAGTATTTCAGAAAAAATAGTCCAAGATCCTACTTAGTGAGCACAGTGGCTCATAAAATGAGATGAGGTCAGAGAGATCAGCTGGAATTTGATCAGACAGGCCTTTGTAAATAAGAGTTAGGATTTTATTCTGAGGGTTATTGTGTATAATTGAAGATTTTCAAGCAGGCGAGAAATAGAATGTGATTTCAGAAGTCCCTGAGCATATTATATAGAGACTGGGCACAGGTTGGGAGAATAGGAACAGAATGAAAATGCTAAAGCCACATAAAAAGTAATTTCAGTTGTCAACAGAAGACTAGATGGTATCATTGAAGAGGAAAAGAGTACACAATTTTAGGTCTACAGTAAACATAGTGACACTCTATATGTCATATTGGAGGTAGAAGAAAGAAGAATAAAGATTGACTGTCATGTTTTGAGGCTGAGCTACTAAATGGTAATGACATTCACTTAGATGGAAAAGACAGGGAAACATAAATGTTGGATTGGAAGATCAAGAACCCTGTTTTAAACACTTAATAATTGAGATACTTCTTTCAAATGGATAAGTCACATAGTATTGGGCCCAAGAGGCTGGAGTTCAGAGAAAAAAATGAGATGAAACTAATGGGTTTAGTATGCCCCAGCAGAAACTAAATTTCAAAGCATTAATATGGATAAAATGATCTAAGAAAAGAGTAGCAATTTAAAAAAAAGATTCCCAGAAACAAGATGGTCATAACATCAATATTTAGAGATTAAGAAAGGTATTGAAGATAGCAAAAGAGAAGCAGAAGTAACTAGTTAGGGAAATTAAAGCCAAAAGAATTTAGTATTATAGAAAACATAAGATAAGGTTTCAAGGGCAAGGGAGTCATTTACTCTATCAAAGTTGCTGAAATCTAGTAAAATAAAAGAGAAAAATGAACCTCAGACTTTGGCAAACTAGTGGTTATTAGAGACCATGCTATGAACAGTTTTAGTAGAGTAGTAACTAAGGAAATTTGATTAAAGTGAGTTTGTTGTGGGAAGTCAGGGACCCTGATTGGAGGGACTGGCTGAAGCCAAGGCAGAAGAACATAAATTGTGAAGATTTTATGGATATTTGTTAGTTCCCCCAAATTAATACTTTTATAATTTCTTACACCTGTCATTACTGCAGTCTCTGAACATAAATTGTGAAGATTTCATGGACATTTATCCCTCCCAGTCAATACTCTTGTGATTTCCTATGCCTGTCTTTACTTTAATCTCTTAATCCCATCATCTTCGTAAACTGAGGATGAATATCGCCTCAGGACCCTAGGATGATTGCGTTAACTGCATAAATTGTTTATAGAGCATGTGTGCTTGAACAATATAAAATCTGGGCACCTTGAAAAAAGAACAGGATAACAGCAATGTTCAGGAAACAAGGGAGATAACCTTAAACTCTGACTGCTGGTGAGCTGGGCCGCACAGAGCCATATTTCTCTTCTTTCAAAAGCAAATAGGTGAAATATTGCTGAATTCTTTTTCTCAGCAAAGAACATCCCTGAGAAAGAGAATGGCCCCTGAGGGTAGGCCTCTGAAATGACTCCTTTGGGGATGGCTGTCTTTTACTGTCGAAGACGAAGGGATGAAAAAGCCCTGGTCTCCTGTAGCGCTCCCAGGATGAGGAAATTCCCGCCTAATAAATTTTGGTCAGACAGTTGTCTGCTCTAAAGCGCTGTCTACTGATAAGATGTTATCAATGACAATGCATGCCCAAAACTTCATTTGCAATTTTAATTTCACCTCATCCTGTGGTCCTGTGATCTTGCCCTGCCTCCATTTGCTTTGTCATATTTTATTACCTTAAAGCATGTGATCTCTGTGACACACATTAGGATGAGGAAATTCCCGCCTAATAAATTTTGGTCAGACAGTTGTCTGCTCTAAAGCGCTGTCTCCTGATAAGATGTTATCAATGACAATGCATGCCCAAAACTTCATTTGCAATTTTAATTTCACCTCATCCTGTGGTCCTGTGATCTTGCCCTGCCTCCATTTGCTTTGTCATATTTTATTACCTTAAAGCATGTGATCTCTGTGACACACACCCTATTCGTACACTCCCTCCCCTTTTGAAAATTGCTAATAAAAACTTGCTGGTTTTATGGCCCAGGGGGCATCACGGAACCTGCTGACATGTGATGTCTCCCCGGACACCCAGCTTTAAAAGTTCTCTCTTTTGTACTCTTTCTCTTTATTTTTCAGACCAGCTGACACTTAGGGAAATAGAAAAGAACTCACGTTGAACCCTCAATATGAGTTGAGGTGAGGATTAAAAACTGGTAGAATAGAGAGTAGTTACATGGATAACTGTTTCAAAAATTTTTGCTATGAAAGATGAGCAGAAAAAGGAGGATAAAACTGAAGTGGGACATGACCTCAAAGAAAGATCACATTAAGATTCAGGATATTAAGGCATATTTGAATGACAATGATAATGTTGCATTTATATACTGATGTTGGTAATACAAAAGAAATATGATAATTTAAAGACTGGAATTTTTGAGAAAGTGAGGGGCAATAGGATCCTGGGTGTTTATGGAAGGGGTGGACTGTGATTGGAGCAGGGCTATGTCATCCACTGTAACAGAAGGAAAACAAAGAGTGTGAAGCAGACAGATGAGCTGATAAGATTGGTACTGGTGTATGGTGTTATTTCTGAGATCTCTGTTCTATTCTATTGCTCTATGTATTTGTTTTGGTACCAGTGTCATGCTGTTTTGGTTACTGTAGCCTTGTAGTACAGTTTGAAATCAGAGAGCGTGATGCCTCCAGCTTTGTTCTTTCTGCTTAGGATTGTCTTGGCCATAGGGGATCTTCTTGGGTTCCATATGAAATTTAAAGTAGTTTTTTTTCTAATTCTGCAAAGAAAGTCAATAGAAGTTTGATGGGAATAGCATTGAATCTATAAATTACTTTGGGCAGTATGGCCATTTTCGTGACATTAATTCTTCCTATCACATGGAACGTTTTTCAATTTGTTTGTGTCCTCTCTTATTTCCTTGAGCAGTGGTTTGTAGTTCTCCTTGAAGATATCCTTAATATCCCTTGTAAGTTGTATTCCTAGGTATTTAATTTTCTTGGTAGCAATTGTGAATGGGAGTTCACTCACGATTTGGTTTTCTGCCTCTCTATTATTGGTGTTTAGGAATGTTTGTGATTTTTACATATTGATTTTGGATCCTGAGAGTTTGCTGAAGTTGCTTATCAGCTTAAGGAGTTTTTGGGCTCAAACTATGGGGTTTTCTAAATATACAATCATGTCAACTGTAATCAGAGACAATTTGACTTCCTCTCTTTCTATTTGAATACTGTTTATTTCTTTATTTTCTCTGATTGCCCTGGCCAGAACTTCCAATACTATGTTGAATAGGAGTGGTGAGAGGGAGTGTTCTTGTCTTGTGCTGATTTTCAAAGGGAATGCTTCCAGCTTTTGCCCATTCAGTATGATATTGGCTATGGGTTTGTCATAAATGTTATTTTGAGATATGTTCCATCAAACCTAGTTTATTGAGTGTTTTTAGCATGAAGCAATGTTGAATTTTATCAAAAGTTTTTCTGTATCTATTGAGATCATCATGTGGTTTTTGTCATTGGTTTTGTTGATGTGATGGATTACATTAATTGACTTGTGTATGTTGAACCAACTTTGCATCCCAGGAATGAAGCTGACTTGACTGTGGTGGATAAGCTGTTTGATGTGCTGCTGGATTCGATTTGCCAGTATTTTATTGAGGATTTTCACACTGATGTTCATCAGGGATGTTGGTCTGAAGTTTTCTGCCAGGTTTTGAAATCAGGATGATGCTGTCCTCATAAAATGAGTTAAGGAGGAGTCCCTCTTTTTCAATTGTTTGGAATAGTTTCAGAAGGAATGGTACCAGATCCTCGTTGTACCTATGGTAGTATTTGACTGTGAATCCATCTGGTCCTGTTTTTTTTTTTTTTTTTTTTTTTTTTTTTTTTTTTTTTGGTTGGTAGGCTATTAATTATTGCTTTAATTTCAGAACTTGTTATTGGTCTATTCCAGGATTTGACTTCTTCCTGGTTTAGTCTTGGGAGAGTGCATGTGTCCGGGAATTTATCCATTTCTTCTAAATTTTCTAGTTTATTTGCATACAGGTGTTTACAGTATTCTCTGATGGTAGTTAGTATTTCTGTGGAATCAGTGGTGCTATCCCCTTTATCATTTATTTCATCTATTTGATTCTTCTCTCTTCCTTTCTTTATTAATCTAGCTAGCAGTCTATTTATTTTGTTAATTTTTTTTTTCAAAAAACCACCATATAATCTTTGACAAATCTGACAAAAACAAGCAATGGGGAAAGGATTTCCTATAATAAATGGTGCTGGGAAAACTGGCTAGCCATATGCCACACTCTGAAACTGGACCTCTTCCTTACACTTTATACAAATATTAACTCAAGATAGATGAAAGACTTAAATGTAAATCCCAAACCATTAAAACCCTAGAAGAAAACCTAGGCAATACCATTTAGGACATAGTCATGGGCAAAGACTTTATGACTAAAACACCAAAAGCCTTTGCCACAAAAGGCAAAATTGACAAATGGAATCTAAGTAAACTAAAGAGCTTCTGCACAGCAAAAGAAATTATCATCAGTATGAACAGGCAACCTACACAATGGGAGAAAATTTTTGCAATCTACCCTGGTGACAAAAGTCTAATATCCAGAATCTATAAGAAATGTAAATAAATTTACAAGAAAAAAACAAACAACCTCATCCAAAAGTGGGCAAAGGATATGAACAGACACTTGTCAAAAAAGACATTTATGTAGTCAATAAAACATATGAAAAAAAACTCATCATCACTGATCATTAAAGAAATGCAAATCAAAACCACTAAGAGATACCACCTCATGCCAGTCGGAATGGCAATTATTAAAAAGTCAGGAAACAATAGGTGCTGGTAAGGCTGTGGAGAAATAAGAACTTTTACACTGTTGGTGGCAGTGTAAATTAGTTCAACTATTGTGGAAGACAGTGTGGCGATTCCTCAAGGATCTAGAATCAGAAATACCATTTGACCCAGTAATCCCATTACTGGGTATATACCCAAAGGATTATAAATCATTCTACTATAAAGACACATGCACACATATGTTTATTGTGGAACTGTTCACAATAGCAAAGACTTGGAAGCAACCCAAATGCCCACCAATTATAGACTGGATAAAGAAAACATGGTACATATACACCATGGAATACTATGAAGCCATAAAAATAATAAAATCCTGTCCTTAGCAGGGACATGGACGAAACTGGAAGCCATCATTCTCAGCAAATTAACACAGGAACAGAAAACTAAACACCACATGTTCTCACTCCTAAGTGAGAGTTGAAAAATGAGAACATGTAGACACAGGGAGGGGAACAACACACACTGGGTCCTGGCAGGTGGTGGGGGGCAAGGGGAGGGAGAGCATTAGGATGAATAGCTAATGCATGCAGAGATTAAAACCTAGATGATGGATTGATAGGTGCAGCAAACCACCATGGCACATGTATACATATGTAAAAAACCTGCACACTCTGCTCGTGTATCCAGAACTTAAAGTAAAATTTTTTTTAAAAAAAGATTGGTACTGAGAGGGTGTTTCCTTCTGATATTTTTCTCCAAGAATTATGAGGAGGAGTCATTCCTTTAAACCGAGAGCGGGGGAAGGGTGTGAGATGTTTTAGGGAAGAGCTGATGCTATGAAACCTTCACTTGGAGAGAATGTAAGGGAGTGCATAATGGCTGCCAAGCAGTACTGGGAGTCTATTTGAATTATGTGAATATGAATTTAAAGTGTAATACTTGTGGGACTTTTAAATCTTTTTTGAGCAAATTTCAATGCCTCTGGAGCAGACACTATATAGACAGATGATATAACCAGGACTGGGCATTTGCTGGCCAAGTGTAAGAGGGACAAGTAGGAGGATTAAAGATGTTCATAAGGTAGTGCCATATTTGAGGGATCAATAGAATACATAAAAACTTTCCATTAACAAGGGAGTATATACAGCTTTAATTTCCACATATTTAGGTTTTATAGATAACTTTATTTTTCGTATTGGAAACTCACAAAAGGTTCTGTCTTTTCTCGCTAAGTGAAGATTCTCTAAAGAAACAAAAAACTCAATTTATTATCATCATGATCATTTCATATTTCAAAATAAAGACCAAAGAGTAGGGAGGACACAACTTCAGGATAAAAGACAGCCTTTCAAATTAAACTTAATTAAACAAATTTAGTGTTCTAGAACACTAAAAATATTGTTCTTATTTTATTATTAATGTGTAGAAATTATTCATGGACCACTTGGCAATCACTGGTGTACACTACGGATACAGAATCATAAAGACGTAATCCTAGATCCTGGTTCTGACAGCTATCAGCTTTGTGATCTTGAGGAAACTGCATAATTTTTGTGAACCTCTGCAAAATGAGGTCTCTTTTCCATACATTTCAATAAGATATCTCATTTATACATTGCAATAATAACTACTACCACACAATATTCTATGAATATCAAATTTGATCACACATGTAAAGTGCCTCATATAATGCCTGGAGTATATCAAACACTCTTTTATGATATCATTTGTTATGATGGTTGACTTAAAATAATGAGGTTCATAAATTTGAAAAGGAGACTTTAATTCTTATAAAGTGTTCCAGCCTGTAAGTTGGCCATCTTGACGGGCTGGGAAGGTGCAGAGACCAAAAGCGAGCACTTTGAGGATGGGGAGTGGAAAAAGAATTTATGTTGAATGAGTTAGCCAAGTATAAATATTCAGCAGATTATAGTAGGAGCTATGAGTATTCACAAAGAGGGGGGATGTGCCCAGGTGTAGTAAGCAAACATGCATGTTACATATGTCTCATGCTCACTTTGGGGTGGAGACCTAACACTTTAATGCATTATGATTAGGCCCTATATACCAGAAGATGAAGCGGTAACATGAAGGCACTCATATGCACAGCCTCTGTGAACCAGCCAGAACCAGTCCATGGCCAGTGGTTTGTAAGGAGAAAGTTACCGAAATCAGTCTCTTGTCCAATCAACGCTGTAGTTACGGCTTGCGAAACTAGTTATGGCTTGTCAGTTAGTGTCACATTTGGCGAGCTGTAATTGTTTTAATATTGTTTATCTCACTGGCAGAGGAAAAAGCAAATCTTTGTTGTAGTTAGAACACAGTTTATTCTTTAAGTGAAGGGGTGTACAAATTAACCCTTGCCTGTCATGGCCTTCTGCCCTGTTTTAACATTCTCCTTTTTACCCTCTGTGAAACTACTATTAAAACCGAGCTGTATCCCTTATAATCTTTTCATCCTTATCTTTAGTGTCTCATAAAATAAATCAGACTACAAGGTCCTTTAAGGTATTTATCAATTCTGGTGAAACAGGGCAGGTCTCCTCTTATTAAGACAAAAAGACTGAAGTAACAGTATCTGTACCTTTTTTACATTTGCTTCCAAAATGATAATTTAATATTCAGTTGGAATTAATATATAATCCCAAATTTGGTTTAAATCTTTACCCTGTCAATGGGTTTTATTTTGCAACTGTTTTGAAAATAAAATAATATTTGTCTTTTATTGTGAGTTAATTATAATTCATTTAACTCCAAGATTCCAAAGATGAAAATTAGAGAATGCAAGAGATGATCTTTCATATATCAGTCAAAGTGTAGTGGGTACTAGAATGATTCTTGACTCTCTCCTGAGTAAACATCTTTCAGGACCTTTTGAAGTTGGTCAATCAACTTTAACCAATATATACACAATAAGAAGTCTCAACACTCGCTTGTTCATTTCAGATTGGATATTGGAACCTTTCATGTTAACTTGGAATTGCAGCTCAAACCTTAAAGTTCACTCAAAAGAAACTAGTCAAACATATGCCTCCAGGACTACCTAACGAATATCCGTACACAACTGCCCCATCTGACCCATTCAAGCAGAAGCCTAGGGAGAATTTTGAGGAATTTCTACAAGTAAAAGTTATCTAATTAGAGAAAGGATGCAATGGGAAGGGGGTACTTCCGCAGGCAGGTAATGAGCTCTTGCAGGAAAAACTGCTCACAGAGACTGGCCTGCTTACAAGTGCACTTTTTGTGACACCAAATGCTGTGTGTTTCCAAAAACAACCAACTCTTCAAACTTCCAACACCAACTGAGGATTCCACAATTCAATTCAATTCTGACACTATCTACACAGAACTAGAGCAGACCGCACAGGTTAAGGGGTCAGTTCCAGAGAACTACCCCTTCTTCAGATGCCAGCTGCAAAGGGGTTGCTCAGGCTATCCACAGTACATCCACCGATTACAAATTTGGGGGTTTCTGCAACACTCTCCTCAGGTTCAATAATTCACTAGAATAACTTACAGAACTCAGGAAAGCACTATATCTATGATTACTAGTTTATTATAAAGGATACAACTCAGGAACAGCCAAATGGAAGAGCTGTGTAGGGCAAGGTATTGGGAAAGGGGTGCAGAAGAGCTTCTATGCCTCTCCACGCACACCACCCTCCAAGCACATTGATGTGTTCACCAACCTGGAAGCTCTCCATTCTTGCCATTGTTAAGAATAAATAAAGGTCTCATTACTTAGCCATGATTAAATTAAATCATTGGTCAATGGCAATTGAACTCAATTGCCATCCCTCTCTCATCCCTGGAGGTTGAGAATAGGCCTGAAAGCTCCAACCCTGTAATCACATGGTTGGTTTTTCTGGAGAGCAGCCATTGCTCTGAAGCTATCTAGAGCCTCTCAAGAGTCATTTCATTACTATACAAAAACAGTAAGCTGTAAGGTTTTAAAGAGCTTTGTGCCAGGAACTGGGGACACAGAACAAAAAATATATAACTTAATATATAGTAGTATTTAGTATATCACTCTGAAAGAAAAGAAAACTGGCATGTTTATTTTGCTTTGACATTTGCCAGGCAGTGACCCTGATGCTTGCTCATGACACCTTCCCAGAAAGGAGGCAACTTTCTTTGTTAAGACCAGAGAGGAAGCACTAGAGCTTTTGTTTCCCCTTCCCGTAAGGAAAGGAAAATAGGAATTAATAGAGTGGGGCATTTGATGGCAGTGAAATAGAGTTTATTCTTTAATAAATTGGTTATTAATTATATATAATTAATAATATAGAAATATATATATATGTAATGCTTATTAAGCCAAACACTCGTCTAGTCATGTTGGTCACAACTGTAAACAGAAGAAAGTCCCGGTTCTGTTCAGGGAGTGTATTGTATGTTGTGGAGGAGATGGACAATAAGCATGGGAGCACATAAATGCCATTGTTTTAAAGGTGATTCCTATAAAGGAAAAAAAGGAATAAAACAAAACACAACACAACAAAACAGGGTAATGGAGTAGGCTGTTGGGATGGGGAATAGGGTTATTTTAGGGAAGCCCTCACTGTGGAACTGATATTTGAGCAGTTTCCAGTGAAATGTGGAAGCAAGCCACATAAAAATCCAATGGACTTATTTTGCTTCTTATCAAAATAGAAATGAATACAGAGACTTCAAAATAACATAAGAAGAAATTCAAGTTATAGTAATGATCATTGAAAAAGTAGAAAAAAAGAGTTTGGGTAGTCTAATTGTCTGATAAGCATGCCTTGTTTACATTTTATCAGCAACTCTTCTTTGTGTAGCAATCAGAACAAGAATAAAGAAAATGTTTTCAATTTTTTGACTTTCACACAGACTAATGGTTTACAAGAAGTTATTTTTTAAATCATGCAGACTATCTATTGCCTTCTAATCGATATGTGGAAATCAATGATCCAATGATGTCTAATGAAATTTGAGGGATGTAATGCTTCTCTTAGTTCTTTAAATGAGAAAGCTTGAATTACATGGATCGATAGACAATGATCCAAACTGCCCTTTCTGGCAGGCAGCCTGACTGAGCAGAAGGATATATGCAACTAAAGAATTGGGTTTACAGGCACTTGGTAGAACTGCTTTCTCTTTTAAAATCCACTAAGTGGTTTGTTTTCTTTCTGTTATGACGTTTCTCTTATTTGAATGGTAGTCAATTTTGGATTTGACTTTTGACCATAACACACTGTCTGCTACTTTAGAACAGGAGTGGAGCTCTAATAATTGTTTTACTTCTCACCCAGCACATTAAGTATAAATAAATATTTAGGGCAAATAAATATTTGCCTTGTTCCTTAAATTCTAGCTTTAATAGACAATACATCTAAGTTGTTCAATAACTAAAATTTTTAAAAAAGCACACATTGAAAGCCCTTACTCCCATCCCTGACTCTATCTCCTCAATGCCCACCTATCCCCCCAACTATACCCAGTAGTTAATGACTTTCTTGAATATCTTTTAAGTGTTTCTTCATGCAGATGTCTCCAAATTAAAATAAATAATCTTAAACCCTTTTATTCAAGTCTTACACAAAAATAAACAACCGATATGCTGTTTCACTCTTGGCAGTTTTTTCATTTAATAATGTGTCTTTCTATATCAATACATTGAGAACATCTTTGTACTCTGTTGTAGCTGCATGGTATTATTTGTGGCTATATTTCTGCCATTATAAACTGTCTTATAATCAATAACCTTTTGCTTTGTGGTAGGCAGAATTCTGAGATGACCACCAATGACCCAGGCCTTTGTATAATTCCTTAGCCTTTGAGTGTGGGAGGAACTGGTGATTGTAATAGAATATCACTCTTCTGATTAGGTTACATTATAAAGCACATTTGCCTTACGAATTATCCTAGGAAGGCCTGACCTAACCAGGTGAGCCCTTGAAAGAGAAGATTCTCCATGGCCGGTTTTAAAGGGTTTAAAGATAGAGGGACACATGACAAGGAAAGTAAACAATCGTTACTTGCTAAGAGCAACCACCAGCTCACAACTCCCAATAAAATGGAGACCTCAGTCCTACAAATGCAAAAAAGCGAATTCTGCCAACATCCTAAAGGTGCTTGGATGAAGACCCCAAGCTCCAGATGACACAGCCCAGCCAACACATTGATTTCAACCTATGACACATGAGCAGAAAACCTAGTTATGCCTGGAATTCTGCATTATAACAACTGTGAGATAATGAACTTGTGTTGCCTTAAGCCATTAAGTTTGTGTTAATTTGAATGTATGGCTCTTCTTTTTCAGTTTCCCTGGATATTCTTACTTGCTTAGATTTTTTCAATAAGCTTTTAGAGTCAATTTTATAGTTACAGAAAACTAAACTTGTGATGTATTTTTAATTAACTTAGGAACAACTTATATCTTTCTTATTTTGAGCATTTCTAATTTAAGAACATATTAATTCTGCCTGCTTTTTACATCTACTTTTATTGAACAGAAGAAAATATCTGTGAGGTAAGGTGGATGCCTAATTATTTAACACAAGTTTCTTTGCAGGAGATAGTCGAGTTTTCAACTCTACACAAGGAGATAGGTAAAAGTACCATCTTCTTCCAATGAAATGTGGATCATGTCCTGTGAGGATGTTTTGTGTGTGCATATGAAAGAGGAAAAAAATGAAGGGAAATGAAGGGAATAGGGAAGAATAGTGGAATGAAGGATGAGGATTCCAGTTATTTCACAGGAGATTCCTTTTGAATACCAATAATGGAGCCAATCCAGCTACAAATGTTTTGGAAGGAACTCCACTAGTGTTCTCAAATTCAGGAGAATCTCTGGGGCATAGAGAAAGACCATTGCCACAATTTCCCAAAGCATGTGTAAAGAGTGACAGACCACCTTACCGTACACTAGTTGCCTTGGGCCTTGTGATTGTCTCCAAGAGCTTTCTAACAAAGTGTCAAAAAATGAATGGGTTAAACAACAGAAAGTTATTGTCTTACACACCTGGAGTCTAGAAGTCCAAATTTAAGGTGCACCTGGGTTGGTTTCTTCTGAGGGCTGTGAGGGTACATCTATTTCCTTCCTCTCTCCTACCTCCTGGTAGTCTCAGGATTTTTTCAGCTATAGATGGCATTCTCTCCATGTCTTCACATGATTTTCCCTCCACACATGTCTGTTTCTGTGTCCAAATTTCTTCCTATATATAAGAACGCAGGGGCGGAGCAAGATGGCCGAATAGGAACAGCTCCAGTCTCCAACTCCCAGCGCGAGCGACACAGAAGACCGGTGATTTCTGCATTTTCAACTGAGGTACTGGGGTCATCTCACTAGGGAGTGCCGGACAATCGGTGCTGGTCAGCTGCTGCAGCCTGACCAGCCAGAGCTGAAGCAGGGCGAGGCATCGCCTCACCTGGAAGCGCAAGGGGGAAGGGGATCCGTTTTCCTAGCCAGGGGAACTGAGACACACAACACCTGGAAAATCGGGTAACTCCCACCCCAATACTGC
>NW_016816945.1:2654274-2677404 GCF_001698545.2 Rhinopithecus bieti
CCAAACCTGTCAATTGCCAAGATACTTGAAAATTAAAAAGCTTAATTTTACTTTATTGCATTACTTGAAATTTAGTTAGCATTTCAGGGGAAGGTAAACGTGAATTTTATGAGTCTTTTAGAGCTGAATGAGTTTTATTTCTTAAGTAAACCTTTATCACAGGAAATTAACATCTTACAAGATCTTAAATGGAACAAAAACAAAATCAAAAGCTAGTGTTGGTAAAGTTCACAGCCTTAAACATTATCACTTAATCATTTGTTACCATATGCTGAAGATCCATTATACCGCTGGTTGCAGCTTTTGAGAGCAGACTTACCTACTTCCAAAAATAATCAGTAACTTATAATGCCTTGGAATAAAATATTCATCTATATACAATCTAATGAGAAATATATTGTCCTTTATATTCTTTTTCATTCTGCTGCTCTTAATTTAAACTTTTTGTATCTTTTTTCTTGTTTTTTTCTTTTCTTTTCATCTTTTTTTTTAATTTGTCATTGGGGTAGAGGTGCCTTTGAAAGAGATAAACATTGTAATCTAGACTTGAGGAAAAGAGAAGAAGGAATGAACTTGATCTAAAGTCCTTTTGTCTTCTTAGTAACTCTAATTCTACTCTTTTCTTCTGTATGCAGGCAAAACATTTTAGCTTTTCTCTATTTTTGTGAAAAGACTGATTGGCTGAAAGTCTAACACAGCTTCTCTCTTTCTCCTTTCCTCTCCTGCATTCTCCTCTGACTTTACCTCCCTCTTCCACTACTGTATCTAATGACCTTGCCACAGGAGCTACAATCAGCCATAAAGGATAGCCTTACTGGAATCACCTCCATATTAAAAATATCATCCTGGATTCTACCCTCATCTTTGAAAAGAGAACAACCTTAAGTCTACAGAAATTATGCCAACTCACTCAGCTTAGGAAAGACATCCTATTGTTTTAGTTCTTATTATAAAGGCTGCTATTTTTATCTTTGTTAAATTTTTTTATTCTTTTCCTTAAGCATGTTTGTGGAGTGTTAAAGCAAAGGGCGAAAGATAATCAAGCCAGCCAAAGTGAGCGGGTTTCTCTATGAAGCAAGTAGAAAGTGGCATGACTGCTCAGATACTCTTTGTACGGCAGTTGCGTAGAAAGATAGTATAGCCTTAGTATAGCCTTAGTGTAACCATAACATCAGATCACAAGAAAAGGAAATACAGAGATCCTCTGTTTAGGTCACAGTTCCACAGGTGAATAACGTGAGGTCACAATCTTGCAAACTGTGGCTGCTGAGGGTCCACTGATTACCTCTAGTGCACATTCTCTCCTACTACCTTTTGGTAACAGAAGCTTCCAAATTTTGGCTTGGCATTTGACTTCATAGCTACAGTCTACATTTCAAAACTTCTTTAATTAGTTTTCTATTTTTGCCATAACAAATTATCACAAATATATTGGCTTAAAATAACACCCATGTATTATCTCATAGTTCTATAGGTAAGAAGTCCAGGTGGACTCAGCTGGATTTTTAATTTTTAATTAACATATAATAATTGTACATATTTACGGTGTCACATAATGATGTTTTCATACACGTAATGCATAGTGATCATTTCAAGGTAATTAGCATATCCATCACTTAAACATTTATCATTTCTTTTTGTTGAGTACATTCAGTATTCTCCTTGTTGCTATTTGAAATTATATGTCATTGTTAATGATAGTCATCCTACTGTGCTATAGAACATTATAACTTATTCTTATCTAGCTGTAATCATTTAACAAATTTCTATTTCTCACTTCTCCCTACCCTTCCCAGCCTCTTGTATTCTCTATTCTACGTTTTACTTCTATGAGATTAACTTTCTTTAGCTCCCACATATAAATCAGAACATATCGTGTTTAACTTTCTCTTCCTGGCTTACTTCACTTAACATAATATTCTCTGGTTCCTTCCATGCTACTGCAAATGACAGCATTTCATTCTCTTTTATTGCTGAATACTATTCCATTGTGTATATATACCAGATTGTCTTTATCCATTCGTTTGCTGTTGGACACCTAGGATGATTCCATATCTTGGCTATTATGACTAGTACTTCAATGTAGTACTAGTCAACATGGGAGTGCAGATGTCTTTTCAATATACTGATTTCCTTTTTTTTTTTTTTTTTTTTTGGATAAATGCTCAGTAGTGGGATTGTTGGGTCATATGTTATTCTATTGGTAGTTTTTGAGAAATCTCCATATTGTACTCCATAGTGGTTGCACTACTTTACATTTCCACAACAGTGTATACGAATTCCCTTTTCTCTAGTTCCTGGTAAGCATTTGCTATTTTTTGTCTTTTTTGTTAATAGCCATCCTAATTGCTGTGAGATAATTGCTCATTGTGGGTTTTATTTACCTTTCCCTGGTGATTAGTGATGTTGAGCATTTTTTATTTATTTGTTGGCAATTTTTATGTCTTCTTTTGAGAAATGTCCATTCAGATCATTTGCCTATTTTTTTTCTGGATATGAATTCCCTGTTAGCTGAATAGTTTACAAATATTTTCTCCTATTCTGCAGGTCACTTTTTCACTCTGTTGATTGTTTCACTCTAAGCTTTGCAGAAGCCTTTCTATTTAATATGATCCCACTTATTTATTTTTGCTTTTGTTGTTTCTGTTTTGAGATCCTATTAATAAAATCTTTATCTAGAACAATGTCTTGAAGCATTCTTCCCATGTTTTGTTTTCTAGTCAGTTTATAGTTTCAGGGACTTACATTTAAATCTTTAATTATTTTGAGGTGATTTTTATAAAGAGTGAGAGGTGAGGATGGGGTCTAATTTCATTCTTTTGCAGATGGATATCCAGTTTTCCCAGCACTCCTTATTGAAAATCTGGTAATTTCCCCAGTGAGTGTTCTTGGCATCTTTGTCAAAAATCAATTGGCTGTAGACATATGGATTCATTTCTGGGTTCTCTATTCTGTTCCCTTGGTCTATATGTCTGTTTTTATGCTGTTTTGGTTACTACAGCTTTGTAGTGTATTTTGATGTTAGGTAGTGTGTTATCTATACTTTTGTTATTTTTGCTCAGGATTGTTTTAGCTATTTGGGATCTTTTGTGATTCCATACCAATTTTAAGATTGTATTTTATTTCTGTGAAGAATGTTATTGGTATTAGGACAGAGACTGCATTGACTCTATAGATTGCTTTGTGTAGTATGGTCATGAAAAATATTAATTCTTCCAATCCATGAGCATGAGATGTCTTTTCACTTGTTTGTATATTGACTCAGGGCCTCACAACGCCAAAATTAAACTGGTGGGTGAGCTGGCATCTTACCTAGAGTCTCTGAGGAAGAAACCGTTTTCAGTCTTGTTCAGATTGTGGGCAGATTTTAGCTCCTTTTGGCTGTTAAAACTGAGGTCTCTGTTGTCTTGATATGTAGACCCTTTACTTTCAATCTGACAATAGCATGATGAATCCTTTTCATGTTTTGAAACCCTGACTTCCACTTTGGCTGCCGCCAGAGAAAGAGTTCTGCTATTAAGAGCTCCTGTGGTTATATTAGGACCAACCAGATAATCTAGGGTAATTTTACAGTGAGTGTATTAGTAACATTAATTATATCCCTTTTGCCATATAATGAAACATATTCATTGGCACAACATTGGGCAAAGTTCATGGGGTGCAACATGCTGCCTACCACTCTCTTGTGCAAGAAGCAGCTATGCTAGGGCCACCATTCCGCACAAGTCAGAGGGTATCATGAACCTTAAAATATGATTAAATTATATCTCTTGGAGGTGTGTAGTGTGGGAGAACTGTACTATACATCTAGGTTTTAGCCAGTAGGAAGTAAATGGAAATAATTTGTACATTTTAGATTATTTTATTAAACCCAAAGTCTCTTCCCATGTTTCTTTCCTTTCTCCTTTTATATTAACTTAAAAATAACAGTAATAGGAACAATCTAGGAAGCCATGTGTTGAAAATGGCAATGCCACCCTCCCAAACCCAAACCATTCATTTATGACCTATTAAGTAAAAGATGAAAACAATTATATCTCATTCCAGCCACTGTATTTTATGGTTTCTTGGTTATGGCAGTGGAGCTTGATAATGGTGCTGTAGAATCAGAACTAAAATCCAGGCTAATTCATTCCCAGTGCAACACTTCTTATTGCCTTTTGTCTCTCCTTATTCACAAGTGTGTTTAGTTTCAAACACTGCCACTAATCATGGGGCCTATTTTTCCAGCTTCCTTTTCATTCAGTAGTTCTAACATCCTCTGGTCTCTGGTTCATTATTCTTCTCTTGTGTTTTTCAAAAGTTCTGTAAGAGGCTGAGATTGGGGAGACATAGCAAGACTGGTTGGAGGGTGAAAAGGCATAGTTAAGGCTGATAATAATGAAGGTGAGGGACTTAACAGTGGTGCATGAGGCTGACTTATGTAATACTTTCAGTCTTTTTGTATAAAAAATCTGGGGTTAAAAAATGTGTATCATTATTTACACAAATTCCTGAAATTTGGTGGATAATCCTAACACAAAATGAAATGTATCATAATAAAGAAAAAGCAAGTCATGTTCCAGTAGAATCCAAAAAAGTTCAAACTTGTTCATTTCACATACAACATAAATATGAAGAGTAACTAAGTAATTTATTGAAAAAATTTATATCTAAAGTGTGCATTCATAAAACAATAAGTTACTGACAATACCAAATGAAGCAATAAATAGCATTTGCCCATTCCAATAGCTGTATTTTTCTCCATCCCCTTCATTAAATGGCATTTAAAGTCTTTGTCATGTTCCAGATTTAGCAGTTTCATTAATCTTGGCAGCAATGTGTGCATTGTTCTGATGAAATCCTCTCAGGAAAGAATGCAGCCAATGTCTGTGACCCCTTAGCCTTTTTCATGCTGGCTGATAACTTTTGTCTTAACTTCAATTGTTTCTAAGGCTCTGAGCCTCTTTGAAACAGTTAACTGACACAATTTTAGGCATTATTTTAAAAAATTTAAAACATTACTTAACAAAGTAACCCTTAGAAAACACATGTGTTTGTAGAGTGCAATCAAAGACAGTTTGAATAGTACAATATCCCAGGGCAACTGGGAATGCAAATGATGGCTGAAAACCATCTTGCATTGTGCTGTGAGTCAGAGTTTCATATCAGGTTTTACTTAGATAGTTGGAAGGACTTTGAACCCACAGTATGACTAACAATATAACCCTCCTCCTGCAAAGATAAAAAAATAATGAATTTCTCTCAGGTATTTCAAAGTGTATAACTACACAATTTCTTTCTATATATTAATAAAGGTACTACTTTTTCACTTTATTCTCGAAACATAGAAAATGATCGTGAATAAACTGGGTTGTGAATTTATCTACCACAGCCAGGTATTTGTTATATTTTTTACTTGTTCTAGGGATGACTGAGCAAAAGGAATTAAAAGAAGGAATTAAAAGAAGATGCCTGGGAGAGGTAGAAATAACATTAACAAGCAGAGACCAGACAATAAAAGTCAATAGCTCCCTGGAAGAGGAGCCTTTGGCTACCTACATTGCATTTGAAAAAGTTATTTAATATCTCTGACCCTGTTTTCTCATCTAAGATATGGGGATTCTAGTATCTACCTCTTCATGGATTTTTGAGAATATAATGAGAAAAAGGTAGTAAACATATACCATGGTTCTAGTAACCTAGTGGGCACCCAATTATGGTTTCCTCCTACTCCCTCTACACACTTTTCTTAGCCTTTATAAGTTAAGAGAAACTTGAAAGGAAAATATTTAGCGAATGAGACATTCCCTGGGTACAAATTAATCACCAGTCTCAACTCTCTGAAACTCCAGAGGGTGGAATAGAACTCATAGCCTTTGCCAAGCTTCTTCCAGGTAATATTTCTCTATCTTAAAGGAGAATATTATACCTAAGTTTACATATATTAGCTTTCTCTTGCTGTATATCAAATAACCACACATTTAGTGATTTAAAATAACACGAATTTGTTACCTTTTAGTTTCTTTGGGTTAGAGGTCAAAGTCTAGCTTAAATGGGTTTTCTGCTCAGGGTCTTACTGTGTTAAAATCAAGGTTCTAGCTCAGGCTGTATTCTCATCTGCAGCTCATGGTTCTCTTGAACGTTGTTGGAATAATTCCATTTCCCGCAGTTGTAACACTAGGACCCCTATTTCTTGTTGGCTATTCAGTGAGGGTCACTCAGTGACTAGAGGCCACTGTTAGGTTCTATCCAACCTGCCACAGCATTGCCCCTTACTTCTTTGTTTAAATATTTCTCACTATTTTATTTTTTATTTCAATAGGTTTACGGGGAACAGGTGGTATTTGTTTACATGAATAAGTTTTTTAGTGGTGGTTTCTGAGATTTTGGTGCACTCATCACCTAAGCAGTGTACACTGTACCCATTGTATAGTCTTTTATCCCTCACCACCCTCCAACTCTTTCCCTCAAGTCCCCAAAGTCCATCGTATCATTCTTATGCCTTTGCATCCTCATAGCTTAGCAGCTCCCACTTGAGTGAGAACATTCGATGTTTGGTTTTTCAATTCCTGTGTTACTTCACTTAGAATAATGATCTCCAATTCCACCCAGGTTGCTGCAAATGCCATTATTTTGTTCCTTTTTTTTATGGCTGAGTAGTATTACATGGTATATATATTCCACAATTTCTTTATCTGCTTGTTGACTGATGACCATTTGGGCAGGTTCCATATTTTTGCAATTGTGAATTGTACTGCTATAAACATGTGTGTGCAAGTATCTTTTTTGTATAATGACTCCTTTCCCTCTGGGTAGATGGCCAGTTGTGGGATTGTTGGATCAAATGGTGAATGCATCTTTAGTTTTCTAAGGAATCCCCACACCATTTTCCATAGTGGTTGTACTAATTTACATTCCCACTAGCAGTGTAAAAGTGTTCTCTATTCACTACATCCACACTAACATCTATTATTCTTTGATTTTTTGATTATGGCCATATTGCATTGTGGTTTTGATTTGTACTTCCCTGATAATTAGTGATGTTGAGAATTTTTATATTTTTTGGCAATTTGTATATCTTCATTGAGAATTGTATATTCATATTCTTCACCTACTTTCTGATGAGATTGTTTGTTTTACTCTTGCTGATTGGTTTGAATTCCTTGTAGATTCTAGGTATTAGTCCTTTGTCAAATGTATCCATTGTGAAGATTTTCTCCCACTCTATGGGAGTTGTCTGTTTCTCTACTAATTGTTTCTTTTTCTGTGCAGAAGATTTTAGTTTAATTAAGTCTCATGTGTTTATCTTTGTTTTTGTTGCATTTGCTTTTAGGTTCTTGGTTATGAAGTCTTTCCTAAGCCAGTGTCTATAATGGTTTCTCCAATGTTATGTTCCAGAATTTTTATGTCTTCAGGTCTTAGATTTAAGTCTTTGATCCATCTTCATTTGATATTTGTATAATGTGATATATGAAGATACAGTTTCATGCTTCTATATCTGGCTTGACCGTTATCCCAGAACCATTTGTTGAATAGGGTGTTTTTTCCCCACTTTATGTTTTTGTTTGCTTTGCCAAAGATCAGTTGGCTGTACGTATTAGGCTTTATTTCTTGGTTCTCTATTCTGTTCCATTGGTCTATGTGCCTATTTTTTTAAACCAGTACCATGATGTTTTGGTGACTATGGCCTTATAGTGTAGTTTGAAGTCAGGAGGTGTGATGCCTCCAGATTTTTTCTTTTTGTTTAGTCTTGCTTTAGCTATGTGGGCCCTTTCTTGGTTCCATGAGAATTTTAGGATTTCTTTTCTAGTTCTGTGAAGAATTATAGTAGTATTTTGATGGTAACTGCATTGAATTTGTATTTCTTTAGGAAGTGTATTAGTCCATTTTCATGCTGCTGAGAAAGGCATGCCTGAGATTGGGGTAATTTATAAAGAAAAAGAGGTTTAATGGACTCACAGTTCCACATGGCAGAAGGCCTCACAATCATGGTGGAGGGAAAAAGGCACATCTTACATGGCAGCCATCAAAGAGACAATGACAGCAAAGCAAAAGGGGTTTACCCTTATAAAACCATCAGATTTCATGAGAGTTATTTACTACCATGAGAACAGTATGGGTAAAACCAGTCCCATGATTCAATTATCTTCCATCAGGTCCCTTCCACCACACATGGGAATTATGGGAGCTACAATTCAAGATGAGATTTCACAGCCAAACCATATTATTCCACCCCTGACATCACATTTCAATGTCAATCTCAGGTCCTCACATTTTAATACCAATCATGCCTCCCCAACAGTCCCCCAAAGTCTTAACTCATTTCAACATTAATTCACAAGTTCACAGTCCAAAGTCTCATCTGAGACAAGCCAAGTTCCTTCCACCTATGAGCCTGTAAAATCAAAAGGAAGTTAGTTACTTCCCAGATACAATGGGGGCACAGGCATTGAATGTTATACCCATTCCAAATGGGAGAAATTGGCCAAAACAAAGGGGCTAAAGGCCCCATGCAAGCCTGAAAACCACTGGGGCAGTCAAATATTAAAGCTCCAAAATTATCTCCTTTGACTCCATGCTTCACATCCAGGTCACACTGATTCAAGAGTTGGATTCCCATGGTCTTGAACAGCTCCACCCCTGTGGCACTGCAGGGTACAGCCTCGCTCCCAGCTGCTTTCACTTGCTGGCATTGAGTGTCTGCAGCCTCTCCAGGTTCACAGTGTAGCCTCTTGTGGGATCTACCATTCTGGGGTCTGGAAAATGGTGGCCTCTTCTCACATCTCCACTAGGCAGTGCCCCAGTGGGGACTCCGTGTAGGGACTTCAACCCCACATTTCCCTTCTGCACTGACCTAGAAGAAGTTCTCTGAGGGCCTTGTCCCTGCAGCAAGTTTCTGCCTGGACATCCAGGCATCTATATACATGGTCTGAAATCTAGGTGGAGGTTCCTAAACCTCAGTTCTTGACTTCTGTGTACTGCAGGCTCAACACTATGTGGAAGCTGCCATGGCTTGGGGCTTGTACCCTCTGAAGCCACAACCTGAGCTGTACCTTGGCCCCTTTTAGCTATAGCTAGAACAGCTGGGACACAGGGTACTAAGTCCCTAGGCTGCACAGAGCAGGGATGTCCTAGGCCAAGTGAAGAAAACCATTTTTTCCTCCTAGGCCTTCAGGCCTGTGGTGGGAAGGGCTACTGCAAAGGTCTCTGATGTGCCCTAGAGACATTTTCCCCATTGTCTTGGTGATTAACATTTGCCTCCTTGTTACTTATGCAAATTTCTGCAGCAGGCATGAATTTCTCCTCAGAAAGTGGGGTTTTCTTTTCTATCATGTCATCAGGTTGTAAATTTTTTGAACTTTTATGTTCTGCTTCCCTTTTAAAATGTAATGCTTTTAACAGCACCAAAGTCCCATCTTGAATGCTTTGCTGCTTAGAAATTTCTTCTGCCAGATACCTTGAGTCATCTCCCTTAAGTTCAAAGTTCCACAGATATCTAGGGCAGTGGCAAAATGCTGCTAGTCTCTTTGCTAAAACATAGCATGAGCTACCTTTACTCCAGTTCTCAACAAGCTCCGCATCTCCATCTGCAACCACTTCAGCCTGGATTTCATTGTTCATATCACTATCAGCATTTTGGTTAAAAAAAACATTCAACAAGTCTCTAGGAAGTTCTAAATTTTCCCATATTTTCCTGTTTTCTTCTGAGCCCTCCAAACTAATTTAACTTCTGCCTGTTACCCGGTTCTTTTTTTTTTTTTTTTTAGAGACGGAGTCTCGCTCTGTCGCCCAGGCTGGAGTGCAGTGGCATGATCATGGCTCACTGCAAGCTCCACCTCCTGGGTTCACACCATTCTCCTGCCTCAGCCTCTCCTGAGTAGCTGAGACTACAGGCACTCACCACCACGCTCAGCTAAGTTTTTGTGGTTTTAGTAGAGACGGGGTTTCACTGTAGCCACAATGGTCTCAATCTCTTAGCCTCGTGATCTGCCCACCTCAGCCTCCCAAAGTGCTGGGATTACAGGTGTGAGCTGTTACCCAGTTCTAAAGCCACTTCCATATTTTTGGGTATTTTTACAGCAGTGCTCCATTCTACCAGTACCAATTTACTATATTAGTCTGTTTTCACACTGCTGATAAAGACATACCTGAAACTGGGTAATTTATAAAGGAAAAAGGTTTAATGGACTCACAGTTCCACATGGCTGAAGAGGCCTCGTAATCATGGTAGAAGATGAAGAAAGAGCAAAGGGACAATGAGAGTCAAGCAAAAGGTGTTTCCCCTTATAAAACCATTAGATCTCATGAGACTTATTCACCACTGTGAGAACAGTATGGAGGAATTTGCACCTATGATTCAGTTATTTCCCACTGGGTTCCTCCCAAAACACATGGGAATTATGGGAGCTGCAATTCAAGATGAGATTTGGGTTGGAACACAGTCAAACCATATCAGGCAGTATGGTCATTTTCATAATATAGATTCTACCTACCAATGAGCATGGGATGTGTTTCCATTTGTTTGTGTCATCTATGATTTCTTTTGGTAGTGTTTTGTAGTTTTCCTCATAGAGGTCTTTCATTCCTAAGGGAGTTTCTTTTTTTTCAGCTATTATAAAAGGGTTTGAGTTATTGATTTGATCCTCATCTTGTCATTGTGGGTGTGTAGCTGTGCTATTGATTTGTGTACATTAATTTTGTATCCAGAAACTTTGCTGAATTCATTTATCAGTTCTAGGAGCTTTTAAATGAGTCTTTAGGGTTTTCTAGATACATGATCATATCATCAACAACGAGTGACAGTTTGACTTCTTCTTTACTGATTTGGATGTCCTTTATTTCTTTCTCTTGTCTGAGTCCTCTGGCTGGAACTTCCAGTACTAGGTTGAATAGAAGTGGTGAAAGTGAGCATCCGTATCTGTTCCAGTTCTCAGGGGGAATTCTTTCATCTTTTCCCCATTCAGTATAATGTTGATTGTGGGTCTGTCATAAATGGCTTTTATTACATTGAGGTATGTCCCTTCCATGCAGATTTTGCTGAGGGTTTTAATCATGAAGAGATGTGGGATTCTGTCAAATGCTTCTTCTGCATCTATTGAGATGATCATGTGATTTTTCTTTTTAATTCTGTTTGTGTGGTGTATCACATTTATTGAGTTAGCTAGTATTTTGTTGAGGATTTTTACATCTATGTTCATCAGGGATACTGGTCTATAGTTTTTCTTTTCTTTTCTTTTCTTTTTTGTCATGTCCTTTTCTGGTTTTGGTATTAGGGTGCTACTGGCTTCATAGAATTATATAGGGAGGATTCCATCTCTTTCTCTTGTGGAATAGGATTGGTACCAATTCTTCTTTGAACGTCTGACAGAATTCAGCTGTGAACCCACCCTGGTCCTGGACTTTTTTTGTTAGCATTTCCCCTTACTTCTTCAAAGCATGTAGTTGCATATAAAACAACCTAATCAAGAGAATAACTGCCCCATTATATTTTCAGGTCCTGCCCACATTGAAGAGGAGGGGATTACACAGGGAATCTGTACTAGAAGGTAGAAGTTTGGGGATCATCTCAGAATTCTGCCTATTGTACTCTATAAACTCATTTTAAACCAAAATAATCTGCTTCTCCATGTCAAAAAAAGTGGTATTTTTTATTCAACAAATCAGGTGTTGCCATATTCTCCTATGTGTATTATCTTTCACAATCTGATTCAAATAATCTTAGACATCAATTTTTAATCCTTTGCTATTCTGAAAAAAAGTCACTAGCCAGACCGTCTAGTTATGTGAAAAATTACTTTAAAGAGCTAGCATAGGCCAGGTGCTGTGTTTCATGCCTGTAATCCCAGCACTTGGAGAGGCTGAGACAGGTGGATCACCTGAAGTCAGGCATTTGAGACCAGCCTGGCCAACATGGCGAAACACCATCTCTACTAAAAATACAAAAATTAGCCATGTGTGGTGGCACATGCCTGTAATCCCGGCTACTCAGGAGGCTACAGCAGGATAATTGCTTGAACCTGGGAGGTAGAGGCTGCAGTGAGCCAATATTATACCACTGCACTTCAGCCTGGGCAACATAGTGAGACTCTGCCTCAAAAAAATAATAGAGCTAGTATAAAGTGATTGTCTGAAGAGGAGTACAAATTATTAATATCTACAAAATCCAGTTCTACATAGAAGTAAAGTTTTGTATTATGTTCGTTTGATTTTCACATGATGAAAATAATTCACACCTAATACAAAAGAAATGCAGAAAGGTAAAAAGAAGGAAAAACATGTTCATAGTTTTCAACCTGCAAAGTAATACTGCTTAACATTTTGTTATATTTATTTCCAGGTTTCTTTTTTTCCTCCTGTATTTAAAAGATTATCCAGATCACAATTTTACCTTATGGTTAAAAGCACAGCTCTAAAGAAGCTCCTAGAACTGATAAATGAATTCAGCAAAGTTTCTGGATAGAAAGTTTCCTGGCTATTTGACCTTTTTCCAGTTACTTAACCTAAGTTTTAGGTTTTTTATTTATGAGATACATATATTTTATACATATATATATATATGTATATATACACACACACACNTGCAGAAAGGTAAAAAGAAGGAAAAACATGTTCATAGTTTTCAACCTGCAAAGTAATACTGCTTAACATTTTGTTATATTTATTTCCAGGTTTCTTTTTTTCCTCCTGTATTTAAAAGATTATCCAGATCACAATTTTACCTTATGGTTAAAAGCACAGCTCTAAGGAAGCTCCTAGAACTGATAAATGAATTCAGCAAAGTTTCTGGATAGAAAGTTTCCTGGCTATTTGACCTTTTCCAGTTACTTAACCTAAGTTTTAGGTTTTTTATTTATGAGATACATATATTTTATACATATATATATATATGTATATATACACACACACACGCACATACACATACATAATACACACATCCATATACAAACACATAGAAATGCAAAGTAAATAAGATTCTTTCTAGAATCAAATAAGAATATTTGTACAAAACGTTTAGTATAATGTGTGGGCTATAATGAGCATCATATAAATGTGTTTTTACATAAATAGTATTCCTATAGATACACACACATATTTCTTATTGTTACTATAACAAATACCACAAATGTATCTTCTTTAACAGTATAAGTTTACTCTTTATCAGTTCTGGTGGTCAGAAGTCCACAAGTAGTCACAGTGAGCTAAAGTCGAAGTGTTGTCAGGGCTGGTTCCTCCTGGAGGTTCTGAGGAGAAAATTTGTTTCCTTGCCTTTTTCAGTTTCTATGTGCTGTCCTTATTTTTTGGCTTGTGGCAATTTTCTCTGCCTTCAAAATGTACATCTTCAAATTTCTCTTTACTCTCATCATAATTGCATCCTTTTGCATTTTACCGCAAGCAGCAAAAAGAAATCAAGCCATACTTTTAACACTTTGCTCAGAAATTTCCTTAGCTAAATATCCAAGTTACTATCTTAGCAGATTCCTAGAAAACAAGCTCACTGCTTCCAAAATATAATGGTAGGATAGCCATAGTAGAAGAATTATGGACAATTCCATTCAAAATCAAGAAAAGAAAAGAAAAGAAAAGGGAGTTGGTTCTCTCAAGCAATTTTAAAATCCAGCAAGGCCAACTGCATTATGTTTTAAGGCCTGGAATAATCTTCTGTGACTTTAGGCTCATCCCTCTATGCCAGTGGTTGCACCCTCAGGGTCATTTTTCCTTTATGTTACAGGATAGCATGTGTTTGCAACTAAATGGTTTTATCAGCCTGCTTCCTGCCTATAGAATTTTGGGAGTTCAGAAACTTTATTTTATTTCATCTCCTCTGTCCCTTTAGAGCAAAATTAGCCATGTTTCTTCTGATATAATATTCTCAAGTATCAGTGAGTCTTTTGTGTATGTCACAGGAATTCACTCTATTAGACAAGTGGGTCCTCCACAGGTTTTTCTGGATTATTCTTTCTCTAATTTTGGCTTTTCCAGAGATAGCTGAGAGGATCCATGAGTCAGACAACTAAGCTCCTCAAAGAGTCCTCTGTGTGACTGAACACTGACTGTGAGCTTTTGTTACTTCTAAGAAATTAGCAAAAAGTTGTCCAGCTAGGTTCTTGGCTTTTCCTCAGAGCATGCTTTTCTGACAGCAAATCTCCTCATTATAGCATATTTTAAAGTCTAGATAAACTGAGAATTTCCAAAATCATCAAGTTCTGATTCTTCTTTGCTTAATAGTTGTTTTCTCAACTTATCTCTTCCTCTTACATTTTA
This sequence comes from Rhinopithecus bieti, assembly GCF_001698545.2. NCBI lineage: Eukaryota > Metazoa > Chordata > Mammalia > Primates > Cercopithecidae > Rhinopithecus > Rhinopithecus bieti. The sequence goes on from NW_016816945.1 coordinate 2,668,519, forward strand.
TCATAAGTAGCAAAAAAAAGAAACTAAGCCTTGGCTTCAACACTTTGCTTGGAAATCTCAGCTATATATCCAAGTTCATCCCTTACAAATGTAGGACACAATGCAGGTAAGCATTCTGCCCGATATAAAAAAAAAGATTATCTTTACTTCTGTATCCAATAGTATGTTGTTTTGTAAAATTTAAAGATTCTTTTGATTGCAAGATGCAATACAGGGATACTCAGATAGATAAAAGGCATAACTTTTTGTTATTTATGGCTTGAAATGAGAGAAGGCTGCAGGCAGAGCCGCATGAGGAGTTACAACTGGAGATAGTGTAATAGCAAGCTGGAGCTTGAGGGGAAAGTTTCTGTACCTCAAATGGAGTGGAGTGTGCTAGATTTCAAGGGCTCCTTGTTGATTGGCTAATTTGAATGATTTCTCCCTAATTGCCTGGTACCTGGCTTTGGGGTGATTAAAGTTGATGCATAATGACCCATAATATGAGAGCTTGATAAGGGAAGTGATTACAGTGTGGACTTAGGCAGTTGCTCAAGAAGGGGAACTATCCAGCCTCTAGCCAGGGCATTGTTCCACAGTGGATAGATATCAAAGTATCACTTTATACCCCACAAATATATGTAATTATTGTTTGTAAATTAAAAACAAAACTTAAACTCCGGATAAACACAGAAAAAAAGCGAAAAAACTGTTACATATGTTCCTCATGTCTTTCTGAGCTCTTGCCAGTGGAATTTAACATCCATATTTCTACAAAAAGTCTATTTGAGGCAATCTAGGTTTTTTCTAGCTTACTTCTCAAAATTCCTCTAGCCTCTACTCATTACTTAATTTCAAAACCACTTCCACACACCAGTGTGTTCTACAACTGGTTTTTTCCACTTAATATACATTAGACATCTCACCATAGCAGTAATATAGGTCTGGATCACTATTTTTTGTATTCCATTATGTGACTGTGTCTTCACTTATTTACGGACACTTAAGTATTTCTTACCTTTCTACTATTTCAAATAGCACTGCAACTGACATTTGGAAATTTGTCAATTATTTTCTTAAAACCCTCCATAATTTTGATTGGTTGAGCTGTTAACTCATACTATCCATAAATATCTTTTATCCATGTCTTTTAAAATGTTCTTTGATAGTGTTTATCCTCAAGTAGTGTGTATTTGTTAGATTTCTTTTTAAATACTTCAGAATTCTGTTGTTCTTTGAAAATAATATCTTAATTTCATTTGTTTTCTAGTAGTTTCACATCAGTATAGAGGAACAGTTGTTTCTCCAAGTTAATCTTACGTTAATCTTATAGCCAGCAACCTTGAGAATTCTCCTTTTAGTTCTAATAATTTTTTGCATTTCATACGTTTCTATGCAAAACATTATAGTATGTGAAAACAATGACTACTACATCTCTTCTTTCCATAGTATACATTGCTTAGTGTGGCCATCCTCCAGTTGCTATGAATGTCACTGCTAATGGCTCACACAGGCAACCTCCTCCGTAGAATGGCTCTTCAGTGATTAGAGCTGCTGCACGAGGACGTGCCTGGGAATTACGCCCTCTCACTCCAGGATGGCGCATATCTCATGACTGATGATATAAGCCTTGCTTACCTAAAGACAAAATAAACTTTGGGCAATTTATACTCCAGAAATCTCCTTAAGATCATCCTGAGGCTACATTTCACATAAAATTGTGTTTCTCAGCCCCCTTTTTTCCATTATTGGTCCCCTAAAGAAACTTCATAGATAGTATTTTTCCCCTAATCACCCACTGCCATGAAATTTTAATGCCAAAAGTGACCATCTATGTATTTATTTGTGTATTGTGGTGTTTTGGAGGGCTACACACCATTATAATATCTTTCACCTCCCAACAATAAATTTTCACTCCCTTAAGGGTGAGATTGCCCCACTGAAAGTATATGATCTGAATTATATCATTGCTTAATATATTTCCTTTCCTTATCCTGCTTACCTCCCTCCCTCATAGGTTTCTTCTGAGAGCCCTCTTAATAAATCACGTTTTCTTTTTAATTGTTTGTTTCAGAGCATTGTTCTGAAGAACGTTAACATAATTTTATCAGGTGAAAAATACTCTAATTGGAATTTTATTTAAATTACAATAAACCTACAATATAAGTTTAGACAAACTGACATTTTAATAATATTCAGTCTTCTCATCCAGAAATATGGCACATTGCTTCACTTACTCAAGCATTCTTATATGTCCCTAAAACATCACATGCATTTCTTATTAAAATTATTTCTGTTTTACATTGGTTGTTAATGTGCAAGTATTTTTTATTATCATTTTACTTTCTGATTGTTATTTATCTTTATAAATAATTTCAAGAGTATATATTTTTTATTTTTTAATTTAATTTTATTTTAAGTTCCAGGGTACATGTACAGGACATGCAGGTTTGTTACATAAACATGTGCCAAAGTGATTTGCTGCACGTATCAGTTCATCCATACATACATTAAGCCCTCCATACATTAGCTATTTATCCTGGTGTTCTTCCTCCTTCAAGAGTATGATTAAGAGTAAAACATTGTATTTCAAATAATGCCAAGAAAAAGAATTGTTAATATCTTAAGAATAAGGAATTGAAAATTAACAAAAAGTGAATGGAAAGAAAATCAAGATCAAAACACAAGCAGGCATCTAACGATGAAAAAAATGGGAGTGTATTAGAAAAGACATTATGAGGAATAAAAGTAAATAATTAAACTGAGATCATAGTACAGATGCTTCCCAACTTAACGATGGTCCAACTTAGGATTTTCTGAGTTTACGATGGTACAAAACCTAGATGCATTAAGTAGAAACTATACTCTGAATTTTGAATGGTGATTTTTTTCCCCCAGGCCAGCAATATACCATATAATACTCTCTGGCACTGCTGGGCAGTAGCAGTGAGCCACAGCCCCCAGTCATCCACAGGATCATGGGATTAAACACAGAGATTCTATAGTGGACTGCGCTGTCAGATAACTTCACCCAGTTGGAGGCTAATGTAAGTATTGTAAGCACATTCAATGTAGGCTAGACTAAGCTATGGTGTTCGGTAGTTTAGGTGTATTAAATGCATCTTCAATTTACATTATTTCCAACTTACAATGGGTTTATGTGGATGTAATGACATTTTAAGTCAAGGAGCATCTATATTTCACAAACTAAGCAGATGTCTAAGCTATATAAAGCTGTCTGAGAAGAAAACAATGCACAAGATACTAGATTATGTTAAAAAAAAAAAAAGGACAAGGAAGAGTCTGTGAATAATTGTCTTTCTTTAGTCAGTGCTAACTGAGCCCTTGTAATAATACTGCATTGTTGGAAGCCAATGTTTCTACCAATAATAATTAATATTAGGTTGATGCAAAAGTTTCTGCATTGCTGAAGTTTGCCATTTGATACTGGAATACATTCTTAAATAAATGTAATTATGTTATAAATCATGTTAGTGCACATTTCTCACTTTATGGTTTTTTGTTTTTTTGTTTTTGCTAATGACTTATTACTTCCCATTTATTTTATGTTTATTTTGGACTATGGAAATGATGTTGGACAAAAAGCAAATTTGAGCAATCTTCTTATTCAAGTTGAAAATGCATCATAAAGTAGCGGAGACAACTCACAACATCAACTACGCATTTGACCCAGGAACTGCTAAGAAACCTACAGTGTAGTGGTGGTTCAAGAAGTTTTGCAAAGGCGACGAGAACTTTGAAGATGAGGAGCATAGTGGCTGGCCAGCAGAAGTTGCCAACGACCAATTAAGAGCAATCATCAAAGTTGATCCTCTTACAACTGCATGAGAGGTTGCTGCAGAACTCAAAGTCGATCATTCTATTGTCATTCGGCATTTGAAGCAAATTGGAAAGGTAAAAAACCTTGATAACTGGGTGCCTCATAAGGTGAGCAAAAAATATATACCTAATGTAAATGACAAATTAATGGGTGCAGCACACCAACATGGCACATGTATACATATGTAACAAACCTGCACGTTGTGCACATGTACCCTAGAACTTAAAGTATAATAAAATAAATAAATAAATAAATAAATAAATCATCATTTTGAAGTGTTGTCTTCTCTTATTCTATGCAATAACGATGAACCATTTCTCAATCAGATTGTGATGTGCAACAAAAAGTGGATTTTATATGACAAACATCGACAACCAGCTCAGTGGTTGGACCAAGAGGAAGCTCCAAAGCAAATCCCAAAGCCACACTTGCTCCAAAAACAGGGCATGGTCACCGTTTGGTGGTCTGCTGTCGGTAGGATCCACTGCAGCTTTCTGAATCCTGATGAAATCATTACATCTAAGAAGTATGCCCAGCAAGTCCATGAGATGCATAGAAAACTGCAATACCTGCAGCTGACATTGGTCAACAGAAAAGGCCCAATTCTTCTCCATAACAATGCCCAAGTGCATGTCATACAACCCACACTTCAAAAGGTGAATGAATTGGGCTACAAAGCTTTGCCTCATCTGCCATATTCACCTGATCTCTCGCCAACCAACTACCGTTTCTTCAAGCATCTCAACAACTTTTTGCAGGGAAAACTTTTTGCTGGTTGTTTCTACAACCAGCAAGATGCAAAAAATGCTATCTAAGAGTTTGTAGAATCTTGAAGCATGGATTTTTATGCTACAGGAATAAACAAACTTATTTTCATTGGCAAAATATGTTGATTGTAATGGTTTCTATTTTGATTAATAAAGATGTGTTTGAGCCTAGTTATAATGATTTAAAATTCACAGACTGAAAGCATAATTACTTTTGCACCAACTTTTTTTTATGGTAGTGTATTTTCCTTTATCACATATTTAGAATTATCAAATCATACATTGTTGGAGCTGGCTGACAACTTAGAGATTTCCTAGTTTGCCTTCCTCATTTAAAAAAAATAAAGAAGTTAAGCTCCAAGTAGGCTAAATTGATCTTTAATTAGGTGAAATTATTTTCCCTGTGATTTCCCTTCCTCGGGTGAAGCCATCAGAACTCATTCAAGCTAAAAATCTGAGTCATTTTGAAATTACTCTTCTTTTTATCTCATATCCAATCAGTGATCCACATGCTATTTAGTTTTATATCCTACACATCTCACTAACCCAGGGACACTAAGGTAGTTCAGGTCCTCATCATTGCCTCCACTCTTTCATACTCCAAATATTCTTGTGCTTCTTCTGCCAGCCACATATTGCACCAAATACTGAAAATATGGCAGTAATAGTCTGTTTGTGGCTGCCTTGGGTTCCCACTTACTCCTAATTTTGATCCATCTTCAATACATTTATTGGAGAGTGTTTTATAGAACACAAATCTTATTATGATTTCCCTTGTTCAAGATTCTTCAGCAGCTTTCTGTTACCATGTGAGATTAACATCAAGTCCATTGGTCTTTCTCAGAGTGATCCTTCCCTTTATTTCGGGATCTTTTCTTGCTCATGTTCAAGCTTTGGGTCTACCTTTCTACAGACCCATGTGCCACACAGAGGTACTAACTTTTATCGAACTATGACAGGCACATTCATACTGTAAACGTAGAATGTTAGCCTCCCTTTCTCTAGCTTATTTGGGGGAAAGTGAGCATGTCATATGTCCAATGGTGAGTCATCTCCTTCACTGTTGCTACCACATGAGATATGTTTTTTCCCCTGCTTTCAGTTCTAACTCTGGTCATTATTTACCCTACAGCTGGGCACTACCCGATACTCCAGGATGCTTGGTTCTTCAGTATAGCACTGGAGCAGCAGTACTAGCTACAGTGAAAGGTGATACGAGGAGAATCACTTTTTCTTTTTTGGACTCATCCCTTAATTCTCCATAAGAATCATTACAAAAGCCGGGCGCGGTGGCTCATGCCTGTAATCCTAGCACTTTGGGAGGCCGAGGCAGCAGATCATGAGGTCAGGAGATCCAGACCGTCCTGGCTAACACGGTGAAACCCCATGTCTACTAAAAATACAAAAAATTAGCCTGGGGGGCGTGGTTGCAGGCGCCTGTAGTCCCAACTACTCCGGAGGCTGAGAAAGGAGAATGGCCTGAACCCAGGAGGTGGAGCTTGCAGTGAGCAGAGATTGCGCCACAGCACTTCAGCCTAGGCGACAGAGCAAGACTCCATCTCAAAAAGAAAAAAAAAAATCATTACAAAATATAAGAGTTTATGTATGTAACACATTTTATTATAGTGTTGATAATTAGAGAAATTAAAATAAATGTAAAACACACAACTTTAGATGCTACAATTGTTATAAATAATAATTAATGCCCTTTTTCTTAGTCTTAATAATAGAAAATTCTAAGAAATGCTTTGGTACATCATGTATATTCTTTAAGATTGCCGGCCGGGCGCGGTGGCTCAAGCCTGTAATCCCAGCACTTTGGGAGGCCGAGACGGGCGGATCACGAGGTCAGGAGATCGAGACCATCCTGGCTAACATGGTGAAACCCCGTCTCTACTAAAAAAATACAAAAAACTAGCCGGGCGAGGTGGCGGGCGCCTGTAGTCCCAGCTACTTGGGAGGCTGAGGCAGGAGAATGGCGTAACCCGGGAGGCGGAGCTTGCAGTGAGCTGAGATCCGGCCACTGCACTCCAGCCCGGGCGACAGAGAGAGACTCCGTCTCAAAAAAAAAAAAAAAAAAAAAAAAACAAAGATTGCCATGACAGGGTGAGGTACTGATGCACCTCTTAATTTTCCCTATAGTTTTGGAATGAATAACTACTAAAACACACACACACACATGCACATATGCAAATATAGAAGCCATTTATAAGGACATTAAAGATTAATAGTCTGAAAACACCTTAAGAAATTTTCTTTCTATATGCAAAAATGCCTGTACTGTTATCCCTGACCACAATGTATGTAGAGCTGAATATTCTAATGAAGAGCAAATTTACCTTATTTTTGTAGGTTCCAGAAAATACACAAAAGTTTATTGGATTTTTTTTAAAGTGGGCCATTAAAATACCTTGACAAACATCAGAACCACATACATCAAATAAAAATGCACTCAAATAATTGTACATATGAGTTTTAGAGAAAAAAGAAAGGAGATTACTCTTTTAAAACATATAGTTTTAGATCTTCTCATATATCCTTTCTCTTACTAAAATGCTACTTCTAATAAAAAGGTTCAAGTTGAAATGTCTTCTCTGTGATCCCTCCCTTACTCCCTGTGCCTTTACCTGATTGTCCCTCCTACACTTCTCACAAAAATCTGCACTTACCTTTACTATAACTCACCACATCTCATCATATTTACTTACATCTCTCTGTCTCTCTGTGTCACCTGTGAGCTCCTGTGGGGGCAAGAAATAAGATTTTATTCGTCAGTGTCTTCTAGTACTAAGTCACAGTTAGTGTTCAATAGGTATTTGTGAATAAATTAGAGAAGGAATATATTCCCAAAATTATACAAATTGGTGACCAGGTAGACAACAAAACTAAGGATTTATGACTCCTAGTCTAGTATTTTCCATAATGATATAACTTGTTCTCTAAACAGCAGTTAATTCCCAAATTGCAGGCTAGACATCCAACAAGTTTAATGAATTTTTCAAGATCGCATTTATAATGTCAGAAACATCATTATTTCAGTCAGGATAGATTAGGTTATGCTGCAGTAATACTCTCCAAATTCCTACATACTGAAACAATAAAGGTTGGTTTATTGTTCCTGCTACAGGTCCCTCATAGGTAAGAAGAGGATATCGATATTGCCATTGAGAGACACAGGCTGACAGAGCAGCCACAGTCTTGAACATTGATTGCATTTACGCCACAGGGAAAAAAGTATTCTGAAGAGTGTCCACCAGCAATTAACTTCTCTGGTCCGGAAGATGATACTTCCACTCACTACTCACCACAGGATCCCCAGCCAACAACAAAAGATTGGAAAGAATAATTCTACCATGTTCGAACTGGAGATGATACTTGATTAGTAACCATTTTCCTTAAAAATGCATTGGTCAAGACTAGTACAGAGACTTACATATGGTAAGTATATCAGAGATATTTGCTAAATTGAACATAATTTTTATTTCTAACCCAGTATTCTTTCTACTAGTTGTGGGATACACTTATTTCAGAAAAGATACCAAAGATGTGGACATTTTATTTTAAGATAATTCATATAAAATAAAATAAATGTGAAACTGTTCAAGGAATTATACATCTTAGCTTAAGATCAAGAAATAATTTTGATTATTTTTGATGGAAAATAGCTGTCTTTAGCTACACAGAAGGTGATAATAAGAAAAACCATGACAAATTGTTCACAGACTGTTGAATACAGAGAAATAAACTTAAAGGTCAATAAAAAGTTAAATGGGGTGATTTTCATAAGTGCTATATAAAAGCAGCATGACATCTTCCTCCCCTAAAAAGGGCTTTGGGGGCAGGAAAGCACAAAATTCTAGACCTAAATTCATTACCTATTAGCAACGTAATCTCGACTCTCCTGTAGGCATATCTCTTGCTGTATAAAATGAAAATCTGGAATAATGTGTAAGATTCCTTACGATTTAAAATTATGTGAGCTATGTGAGTTAACTTGTCATAACTCAGATTAGGAGTAACTTCTATGATAGTTATGGCAGCAGTAACTGCTGTAGTAACTACTCCTCAAAATTTCAGTCCCATAAAATAATATAATTCTATTTTTCATTCACATAACAATGTTCCTGTTTTTCCACATGGTGATTCATTGACCCAGGCTTCTCCATCCATTGGCTCTATCATTCATTCACTGGAGCCTCAGAGTCCTCTACTTCTAGTGAATGAAAGGAAGGAGAGTGGAGAAACCTAGACCGTAAGTGACACACATAATTTCTGCTTAGTTTTTTTTTTTTTTTTTTT
>NW_016816945.1:2677949-2687447 GCF_001698545.2 Rhinopithecus bieti
TATATATAATGAATTTATTCAGAGCCCTCTCTGTCACTTTTGTGTCTTATTTCTGTGGGAAAATATTTTAATCTACAAGAACATTATTATAACATGTACCCTACAAGGCTATTGAGGGCATTAGATGATAAACATATATTAAGTGTTTAAATATAAATGATGTTTCCCAGACCCTCACTCTCCACCTGAAACCACAGCCCCTTCATAAGTTGGAGATGGAGAGAAGGATTATTTTGAAATCTTAATGTTAGGTGTAGGAATTGAAATATGCCCTCATTCTCTCAGTTTATGTCCATAAACCTTGTTGTTGTTTTTGTTGCTGTTTTAGTCAGAAAGGTATAAGTCACCATAGTACTTCTAGAAAGATATTTTATGAACTTACAAGTAAAGACATAAGTGCACTCTGAAAAGCAGCATTCAGACTTCATAGGAAATACCTGGGAAGATTTTGTCCGTGAGCAACAATAAAATATTTTGAGAAATTTAACTTTTAAGCCTTATTCAATTCAGTCAAATATATAAACATGTAACAACATGTTTAATGCAGAACATGTATTCATTCATTCATCCATCAAACAAACATTTATTAAGCGTTTACTTTGGCTTATTAACTTACAGTATTTAGGAAACAATCAAACCATGCTTTTCAAATTACCTACACAACTGTAGAAAGCTCTGGACTGGATATGTAGTAAGATCCTTGGGAAGCATGTTTAACCATAACATTTGGACCATTAAATGACCAGAGCCCATTTCTACACATTGCTTGAATTCCAGTAAACATGTATAGAATAAATGCAATAATCACTATAAAAATTCATTTAAATCCCTTATTTAGACTTTTTAGCTATGACAATGTAGAATTTTACTAGAACACAGGGATCTTGGAACAAAGGTGTTAAAGAAATATCCCCATCCTTTTGTGTCCCAGAAGATAACTTACTACAAAGAAACAGCCTTCCTTATGACTTACTTAGGGATGCTTTCCTTGGTTTACCTATGACCAGTCCAGACAAAACACTCCAAACTACCATTCTTTGCTTCATTAATAGTTAACTGAACTGCTGGTCCCCACCGATCAATGAGAACAAAATAGAACAAAATGCTTAAGCAAACTTTGTTAAAGCATCTCTGCTTCCCCTGGGTCCCTGAACTTTGAACCACCTTCAGACTAAACCAGCAGACAGCCTCTTAACAGCACCTCCTGAGAATAATCTCAGTAACACACTTTCTTATTTACTGTCCAATCTGCTGTCCACCCTTTCATCCCATTTTTCCACACCTAATTTTTTCTACCCTTATTTACTTCTTATTATAAAAGGAAAATTCCTTTTGTTTAACCTTTGAATACTGGCAGGTCTCATGATCTATTACAGTAGTCCCTTTCCTTCTATTACAATTCCCCTCCTTCTATTCTCTTTCCTCCTTGCAATCATCTTTTTAAATATTTTCTTTACCCTAATTCCAGATTTGTGTTTTATTTGATACCTGCTTTGAAAGAGGATTATTTCCCCCCCACACACACACCCAATGTACAAATGTAAACTAAATCTCCATCTGCTATAGTCCTAACTTCAATTTTTCTCATTTGACCTCTTAGAGTATGTTTTTCTGATTTTCTAAAGTGAAAATATTTATTAACATGCAAGTTGAATAAAAAAAGGATATTTAGAGCTTATATCAAATAAAAATGCATTGCTAATAAGAGTTTCATGACTGTGTCTTGGGGCTTGGGGAGCACTTACAGAAAGACTGCCTTCTTGAATGTTAGGGGACACTGTTTTAGTTACAGTAACTGTCTTGCCATAAGCTTGAATATGTACTGCCATCTACTGGTAAATACTACAAAATCAAATAAAAACAAATGGCACTACTTTTTTGCAATAAGTACGTGAACACATTTGTTGAAAACATGGTCCTCTCAACAGACCTAACAACAAATGTTTATGCAGTATATGCATAATTTATTTATTAACTCACCATGTTTAAATACTGTCTTATCTTATATGTTCTTAAAAATGTTTTTTGTTTCCTAAAATATTTTTAACTGATTCAGGGTTCAATATCCGAACAAGTCCAATTATTGTATTGTGTTGAATAGGATAGTACAGTTCAGAACAATACAGAGCTTTGATGTGCAAAGGTGTAGTCTGCTGACCACACTTTAGGTACCAGAATCATCTGGGAGCTCTTTAGGAATTCAGAATCTCAGACCTCTTCCCAGACCTTCTTAGAATTTGCACTTCAACAAGATGATTAGGCAGTTAGTTTTCACATTAGAGTTTGGGGAGCCCTGGCACAAAGTAAAGTATAGCACTGCATAGGCAAAATCACTAGTCTGAAATATTAAAATCAAAAACAAAGAACAAAGGAACTCATGGTCCTGGAATTATTTTTTATTTTTCAATCTTTAAATGGACTTCATCCTGCAATTAAAATATTTCGAATCACTGTAAGATCCATCGAAGCAGTTATGAAACAAATTATAATGAAAGACAATTAAGAACAATACCCTAGAGCTAAATGTTAATATTATACATTTGTGCATATTGGAATTCATTTTTCTGTTCAGCATCATTGATGAAACTTTCCATAACATTAATTACTGAGACAGCTATGCCAGCAGTCTCCCAAGAAAGTCAAGAAATAGTTGAAGAAAAGACACAAAGTAAGGAGTTGGAGTTAAGAGTAAAGTCAATGTGGGGTGCTAAACCTCATGCACATGCACACACATATACAGATAGACACACACACACACGCACACATGCACACTGAGAGTGATCTGCCAATATCAAGTTGGCAGACCACAGGAGCCAAAATTTAAAGTCTGACTCTCCACCGATCCTACAATCACTTGTAGTAGAAAGAGACTCCATTGCTCAAGTGATTTTATTTAGTGTGCCAGAGGCCTCTTACTTGAAAAAGAAACACAGATAAAAGTGTACATTCGGCAAAAGGGCACAGTTTTCTTTTTTTTTTATGTAAGTTATATATATTATCATTGTATTTGAATTTGTTGAGACTTTCATTATAATTAGCACACAGTCATTTTCAAAATGTTTCATGTGTGCTTGAAAATGTGCATTTTCTACTTTTTAGGTGCTAAATGGATAGATAAACCAAACTTGTTAATTTTTAATTATACTGTCCATATTGTCTATATCATTATTAATTTATTTCACTGCCTAACTGATTGATTAATAAAAGTATATTAATATCTCCCATTATAGTGATAAATCATTTTTTTCTGTTCCAGCAGATTTTGCTTCCCATATTTTATGACTGTTTAGACTGTTTATATTTTCCTAAGAAATTTATTATTTTATAATATATCGTGTCCCTCTTTATTCTTAATAACATTCTTCATCTTAACTTCTCTATAATTTAATACGACCAGAAGTAAGCTAAACTTCACAGGTTAAGAGTCAGGAGTCCTCAAGGCCACTTTTACTTCTGACCAGTTGGTGACAAATTAGAGCATTTCAACAACCACTCTCAGGTTTGATAATTCAAGAGAAAAATTCATAGGACTCAGTAAAAGAAAGTCTAATACTTAAAGTTATAGTTTTAACATATAAAAAGGATACAAATTAGAAGAGATGAATGGGGTGAAGTCTCAGACAGTTCCAAACACAGTTTGCATCATCTTCTCAGTGTCAAAGTATGATGATACTCAAGAGCATTGCCAAGCAGGGAAAGCTCACTGAGCTTCAGTGTTCAGAGTTTTGTTTTTGTTTTTTCAAATCACACTCTAATTGTGTAGACACAATTGATTGAATCATTGTCCACTGACTCAATCTCCAGTTATTTCTCCCTTCTACTGGGGTTAGGCTAATATAAAAATATAAGGTTGATCTTTCCAGTATGGCTGAATCCAACCTGAGTCAACTCCTTAGCATAAACTATCTAGGAGCTAACCATCAGTCACCTAATTAGCATAACTCTCTATCAAGGGTGTTCTAATAGGCCCACCATAACAAAGACACTCCAATTACTTGGAAAATTCAAAGGGTTTAGAGGCTACCGCCTGGAGTCAAGGCAAAGGCCAGACTCCTCTTTGGGTAAAGCTAGTTCTGCACCACACAAGTACTAACATTGCCACCATAGCTTTCTGTTTGTTATGAATGGCCCACAAAGTATAAAATAAGATGGTAAAAAATATCCAAATATTTCTGTAATCACAGTAGATATAAATGTATGAAACTCAGTATTAAAATTTGTCTCATTGGAATAAAATAATTTTTGCCAATTACAAGAGCCAAACAGAAATGATATGGACACATCATCCAATAAGTGCAAATTAAAACCGCAATGAAACACCACTATGCACTCACCAGAAGAGGCAAACTTTAAAAAATTAATAATACATAATAATCATAATCTTTATCTAGGGTGTGGTTACATGGGAATATGCATTCACCTAGAACATGTATATAAGTAGAAATTATCAAGCTATACATTTAAGATATATGCATTTCTGTATATGTTATATCTCAATAAAATAATTTTAAAAACATGAATAAAAAAAGACATTTGCTTTCAGGACAGCCTCATATTCTAGTTTCACTCATCAAAATCTGCTTGCAGCTGGTTTCAATTCACTGAGAGAAGTAATACTGCCTAGTAGACAGGGTATTGGAGAATGTAGGGAAATAGGGAATGAGCCCAGAACAGAGGAGGGATATTGATATTATTACCCAAAGTTAATATAGTTAAACAGAGACATCTCAGTGCTTAGGTTGAGAAAGAGGGATAAGAAAAAGGATAAGGCATAAAAGAAGGAGATAAGTTTGAAAGCAGGAGTACTGGCTAGAAAGTTAGGAGGGCTATGGAATCAATGTTCTGCTTCAGAATCATGGGCCTAGCTGGATAACTAGCATAGTTTTTATTCCCACAAGTCAGTGAAGTAACGTGAGAAAGTCACACTGAACGCTGACAGACCACTGAAACTTTGGAAGCATCTCACATGTTAGTATGGTCCAGTTATAGGGAAATAGTTGACTAGCATATCAACATGTCCTCCTTCTCCTGAATCTAGCAAATTCTCTCATGTGTCCATTGAAGTCTTCCTTTCTCCAGGCGTATTAGGTTTCTAGGGTTGCCATAGCAAAATACCACAAAGTGACTGAAACAACAGAAATGCTTTGCATCACAGTTGTGGAGGTCAGAAATTGAAAATCAGGTGTGAGCAAGGTCATGCTGTCATGCATGTCTGTGTGAAGAGACCACCAAACAGGCTTTGTGTGAGCAATAAAGCTTTTTAATCACCTAGGTACAGGCGGGCTGAGTCCGAAAAGCGAGTCAGTGAAGGGGGATAAGGGTGGGGCCATTTTGTAGGATTTGGGTAGATAAAGGAAAATTATAGTCAAAGGGGATTTGTTCTGTGGCGGGCAGGAGTGGGGGTCGCAAGGTGCTCAGTGGGGAGCTTTTGAGCCAGGATGAGCCAGGAAAAGGACTTTCACAAGGTAATATCATCACTTAAGGCAAGGACCGGCCATTTTCACTTCTGTGGTGGAATGTCATTGGTTAAGGTGGGCAGGGCATTTTCACTTCTTTTGTGGTGGAATGTCATTGGTTAAGGTGGGCAGGGCATTTTCACTTCTTTTGTGATTCTTCAGTTACTTCAGGCCATCTGGGCATATATGCGCAAGTCACAGGGGATGCGATGGCTTGGCTTGGGCTCAGAGGCCTGACACATGCTATCTCTGAAAGCACTGGGGAAAAATCTGATCGAGACCTCTCTCCTGGTTTCTGGTAGTTTCCTGACTTGGGGCAACATAATTCCAATATTCACGTGGTATTTTTCCTGTGCATACTTGTCTGTGTCCACATTTTTCCCTTCTATAAGGACACAAGCATAATGGACCAGAGTATACCCTAATAATTACCTGATTTTAAATTGATAATCATCAAAGACCCTTTTTCCAAATAAGGTCACACTTAACAGGTTTTGGGTGTAAAGACTTCAGCATCTTTTTGGGGATACAATTCAACACATAACACTAGATCTCTGTCTTAATACTGACACTGCAATGTCTTTGAACTTTTACCTTAATTAAGTGGTCAAGACCAAGTCCTCCTTCCTAGAATCTCTTTTGTGTCACGCATGTCTGTGTGAACAGACCACCAAACAGACTTTGTATAAGCAGTAAAACTTTTTAATTACCTGGGTGCAGGCAGGCTGAAAAGAGAGTCAATGAAGGGAGATGGGGTGGGGCCATTTTATAGGATTTGGGTAGATAGTGGAAAATTATAGTCAAAGGGGATTGTTCTCTGGTGGGCAGGGGCAGGGGTCACAACGTGCTCAGTGGGGGAGCTTCTAAGCCAGGAGAAGGAATTTCACAAGGTAGTGTCACTAGTTAAGGCAGGAACCAGCCATTTTCACTTCTCTTGTGATTCTTCAGTTGCTTCAGGCCATCTGGATATATACCTGCAGGTCACAGGAGATATGATGGCTTAGCTTGGGCTCAGAGGCCTGACACTTTGTGCTACCTTTTGTGGACAGATTGAGATTGCATCATTCATATCTATAAATATATGATCTGTTCATTCTCCTCTTCAAGTACCTAGCAGTTGTTTCAGAAATTACTCATAAAATTTCTATCAAATTATCACTTTGTAATATCAAAGATCTTAAGGACTCTAGATCTCCAGGCATTCTGTCATAGTGCAGATACAGGCAAAACCTCTGTTCAATGCACATTACACAAATAGAGGTGGAGAAGAAGAAATGGAAATGCTAACATCTCTTGAACTCTTGACCTCCTTTATCCCCAGTTCCATTACGTAAATTCAAGCCATCTTCTGCCTGGATTATTTTAATAACCTCCTAATAGGCTTCCTATCTCCAATCTTGTCCACCTCTAATCCATTCTCCACATTAGACTCAGAATGATCTTTTTAAGTCACCCACTCCCCTCCTTAAAATCTTATCTTAGCTCAAAACTGCTCTCAGGGTGACGTCCCAAATTCTTACAATGCTTTTTCAGGCCCTTATTTAAATGAAGTTCAGTTCTTTAAATTCAGCTTACCCTCTCTGTCGCTTACGAAATTCCTCCTCCTTTTGTTTCTGCCTGGAATTCTCTTACCACTGTCCCTCATTGCAAGCAGCTAACTCATTTGAGCCTTTCATCCTTGCATAAATCTTTCCTGCATCTAAAAGCATAGATTAGGTGTTACCTTCTGCTACCATTAAGGACTGCCACTAAGCACTCAGTACCAGT
This sequence comes from Rhinopithecus bieti, assembly GCF_001698545.2. Classification (NCBI taxonomy): domain Eukaryota; kingdom Metazoa; phylum Chordata; class Mammalia; order Primates; family Cercopithecidae; genus Rhinopithecus; species Rhinopithecus bieti. The sequence continues at coordinate 2,685,173 of NW_016816945.1, forward strand.
ACTTAAATCTTATTACAGTTTTTATCACTGTCTATTGTGAGAATTACCTGAGCACCCCTCTGTTTCCCCAACTATTGCCTAAATTCCTTCCAGGCTGGCATCTTATGTTATCTTGTTTGTCCTTCTCTTCTTAGCACCCAGGAGCGCCCCCTCCACATAGTAAGTACTCAGTAAAGCTGTCTAATTTATCTAATTTATTTTAATTTTACCATTTTAATTAAACAGTAAAATCATCAGATTATTCAGGAAAAAATATATTTTTTGCTGCCAATATTTCTTTCTGTGAATAAAAGTGCCCCAAACTCATTTTAGATGATCAGTTTCACTAATTTTAATACAATGGAATATTGCTTTAAAGCTATCAGATGCAAAGAAGTAACATTTTATGTAGAATAATCTCATATTTGATTCCATCCAAATAGGGTTAGTTGCTAATGTCCCCAGAGCACTTCATTATAAGTTGGCCAGACTTAAAAGGCTTAGACACCAAAAATGCATAACTAAAACAGATGTCTCTCTCAGAGAGTAAGCTTTTCCAGCACAATATATTCTACTGTGCTTTTCTCCAGAACACAGAAATGCATGACATGCAAGAAAAATGTGTGAAATACAACAGGTATTTTGATATATATATATTTTTAAATGGTGTAGAAGTGAGGCTTTGAACAAAAGATGTTTTGTTTTGTAAAACAACTTGTGTTCACACACAACTATCCTCCACTTACTGGATAGAAAAGTGTGATTTTTTTTGGAGAGAAATACAGTATTTTATAAGATCTTTTCTCCCTGCTTTTCACAATATGAAACTATGTAGTCCTTCAGAACACTTTATGTCACCTTTGAAAATGAAAACAAAAAAAAAGTTAGCATTTTTTTTTTTTTTTTTAAAATAAAGAAACATAAACATGATGATGTTGGTGTATTTCTGCAAACAAAATACACAATCTGAAGGCTTCAGATAAATAAAACATTGTTACAAGCTATTAGTTTCTTACTTGTAGCTATGTGCCAGGACACCTATCAAAAACATGTCCTGTCAAGAGGTTGACATTGTTTCAACGGGAGGCCATTAATCTAGTGACAGTACTCCATTAAACTAACTCTACAAATCATTTTGTTGGAGGACTGAACTATTGGAGAGACAGTAGGACCCCTGTTTACTGCCATTATTGACTAATTACAGCATGATTGCTTAGGGACAAGCCAATTGTTTGCATCATGTAGAAAGGTAACAAAGATAAAGACACTCCACTTTGGAGGAACTCAGCTCCAAGCGGATACATTTCTCTTTCTCACTCTCCTCAGTAAATGAGAAAAAATGCTGGTCTACCATGTGGATGGAGGGAAGATTTCACTTAAGGTAACATAATTAATAGAGCACATTTTTATTCTATAAATAAGCTATATGTACATTTCAGTAGCATTCTGAGTAACGTATTATTTACTATTTCCACTTTATACACTACTATAATAAAATATTGTCCTATCAGAAAATTGAGTTTTTTACATTTTGGTTTCCAACTGTGACATAGGACAGTAACAGCCAGAAAAATATTGATCTAATGAAATAAATCAGATACCTCTTTTGGTTGCATTTACTGGCTTTTTTATTTAAATTAAGTTTGTCATAAGAAAATTTCATGAGATATGTTTGGAATTGTTCTACCAAAGGTATACTGAATTCTTGATGATCTAAGAGAGCAGAGCGTAGGAAATAGCAAAGATAACTAAATCTTCAAATCTCTTCCTTGCCTAAACTTCTTCTAACTAATTTAACAAAACAACTTCATCTCAAGTCGATGTTAATGAGCAGGGAAATGACCAGAGAGAAGAAAAAGAAACAAGGACTCTGGAAATTTTGTTAGCTGCATTGTTGACTCTAAAATACTCCCTTATGAGGCAGCAGGGAAGTGGAGGAGGATTATTTCATTGAAGAAAATGCAGGCCAAAATTTGTTATTTTTGGATGTAAGCCAAACATATCTACAAAGGTTTTATATATTATGAGATATATTCTCTAATATGTTATGAGAGATGAGAGAATAAATGAACAGATCTTATAGTGTAGTAGAGTAAAAGTTTAGTTTCTGTAACTGTGAAACAAGGAAGTAATTGGTTAAGCCTTATTAGCCATTGATAAAATATCCCCTGAGTTCCTTACAGGTACTATGTTAGCTGTAGGAATAGTGATCATTAAGATAGGTACAGGTATTTCTTTCAAGAATTTATTTAAACAGTTAAGCGAATTATTATAATTATTATATATTATATATTAT
>NW_016816945.1:2687747-2697365 GCF_001698545.2 Rhinopithecus bieti
TATATAATTATTATATTATTATAATTAATTAATTATTAGTTAACATTATGAAAAACCTATGAGGAAATAAAGGGTGTTATGAAATCACAAAACAAGGAACTGACTGAGTCTGAGAGGGAAATATCCTCTGGGGAAGTGGACTCTGAAGATCACCAGGTGGTAATTCAGTCTAACAAACCTTACTGAGCCTTTGCTGTATATATACCACACATATACAGCAAACTATACCACACTCTGCACATATTTTTGCATATATATATAGGACTACACTTTTTGATAATAAGATGTGGTTACACAATGAAGGAATGTTAAGTCATTCACAAATAACTATAATAGGAAGCAGAAAGTATTGCCACCAAAACTTGTCTTAATAAGTTTTTGGAATATCAGAGAAGAAAAAATTGCTGCAGATTCATTTTCTTGATAAGATTCGTAAATTAAATTGAAAGAAGACACCGATCAGATTATCTGAGCAACAATGGCAAAAGATATACTTCTCAATGGCTTCCAAAGACCACACAGGGATGACAAATGCTGAATGAACAGCTTGCATGCTGGACATGATAACACTAGAGAGAGAGAGTCCTCACGACACATCTTTTAGGATCAGATCCTAAAATAAAATGAAAACAATAGTCTCAGGGATTCTTTGGAGCTGGACTTTTTAGTAAGCCATACATAGTTATTGGCTTGTTAATTTGGAAACATGAAGCTCAAGTTCCACTGGTTCCAAAAGCTTCCATTTTAATTCTCTGATTATTTTTTGTTGATAGGGTGAATTAGTACCACCTTAGGTCAATTTTCACTTAGGAAAATGGTAGAAACCTGTCAGGCTTTTTATTAGCCTTTATATCAGCAGAAATCCTGCACTCCATAAATCTGACAATATTACATGTAAGAGTAAGTACTTAGATGATGGCTGAACTGGTAATGGCTATCTGTGTAAAACAGTATTTCTAATTTGTCAAATGAATTCAATGAACACATTAGTTTGATCCTTTTTTTTTTTAAAGAAAAATTTGAGAGACTTCCTAGGTGAAGAAGATCACCACCCTAATCATGAAAATAATCACCATTTCCTAAGTGCTAACTATGTGGCACACTGTGATTAAAACATGTAATAAACATGACCTCCTTTAACTCCCTCAATAAATCCATGAGGAATGCAATAGTCAACTTACACATGAGGAGCTTCTTCACTTACTGTCATTCAAAAAACATATGTTATACCAGGCATATTTTCCATACTCTAAGTATGCAACCTAGAAAGGTTATTGAAAAGTGCTGGGAGCTACACTTAATGAGTAGCAGACTAGGAGTTGAACCCATAGTTGCATCTACCATGTTATTTTCTTCAGCAGTTAATGGCGGTCAATCTTCAAAGCTTAGTTGAAATTTTATTTGTAATCAATGAGTTGCAAAATCAATGAGTTGCATAGAACAAAGGAGAAAAGAGATCTGTTGAAGAGGAATATGTCTGTTGCTTTCCAAATTAGATTTCTTATAACTGCAGAGAGCCTCACCTGCCCCAGTGGGCCCCTCTATCCATCACCTGCTGTGCAGAGCAGATTCCATGAAGGCTGTGATCTGTATGTGCTGTTTTTTTTAAATTAACACAGGATTTTTAATGTGGCTAAATATTAAAAGTAAAATTAAGAAGTATTTTTAAGGTTTTTTAGCCCGTGCATCTGATTCAGTGGACATTTTAAAATATACATTTTATGTTGTAGCTCCTCTTTTCTGCTTTGCTGGGAAGTAATCCTATGCCTTCTTTATTTCCATAGCTCTGATATAGATAGACCTATCACCTAAATAAGTTGATTAAATCCATAAGAGCTATTAGTCTACTGGTTCGATGATGATGTGCCAAGATTAAAGTAAATCAACTATGGCTCAAGATATTGGAAACGAATGAAGCAGAATCTCTGGTATGTGCCCATCTTTACACACTTGATGAAGGAATAAAAAAAAAAAAATTCATGGCTAATGCAATGCATTGTAGTAGTGACTAATCTTAGAGTTAGCCACTTGTAGGATTAGCAGCTCCAGGTAGCCATCTTTTCCTTTCTCTATTTTTACATAATTTTCAAACAAATTAATTCCTTATTCATAAAAAGTTTTTTTCATATCATTAAAATTAAGAGTCTTAAACCTGTATATCATGATGTTGTTGGTTTTCTAGTTTAAATATGCCTTCATATTTTTATTAGAAAATTACTTAGAATGCTGAGCAAATGTCTCTGTGGATATTTGGCCAATTATGCCAAATGGTCAAGACAAATGTGACCCCTCTGAATGATCTAGTTTTGTAGACAATAGAGAGAAAACAATTGATCAGAAAACAGATCATTATCTGAGTCTTACAGATTTACTTTTAACAATAAGATTGTTGATTTTTGGCCGGGCTGGTGGCTCATGCCTGTAATTCCAGCACTTTGAGAGGCTGAGGCAGGCGGAGCACCTGAGGTCAGGAGTTCGAGAGCAGCCTGGCCAACATGGTGCAACCCCCATCTCTACTAAAAATGCAAAAAATTAGCCGGGTGTGATGGCTGGTGCTTGTAAATGCAGCTATTCGGGAGGCTAAGGCAGTAGAACTGCTTGAACCCAGGAGGCAGAGGTTGCAGTCAGCTGAAGTCTTGCCATTGCACTTCAGCCTGGGTGACAAGAGCAAGACTCTGCCTCAAAATAAAAAAAGAAGAAGACGAAGAAGAAGAAGAAGAGTATAGATTTTTTAAATTATATGAAAAATATACTGCTGTGACCTAAAAATGAAAGTTTTCATAGATACTTTTATAGTTTCAAGTATGACAAGGTCAGCTGAAATCGTGTTCTTGTGATAATTTTTAGCCTACCCATGTAGCTAAGGTTAAAAGCAAAGAATACAAGTTATTTTTATGTTTACTCGAGTTTTGCCTTTTCAATTCATTTCATATTTTTTACCTTTACCTGTTTTAGCTATTTTTCTTATTTTTCTTTTTTTTGGGGTGGGGGATGGTGTCTCACTCTGTCGCCTAGCCTGGAGTGTAGTGGCGCAATCTCGGCCCACTGTAACCTCCACCTTCCAAGTTCAAGTAATTCTCCTTCCTCAGTCTCCTAAGTAGCTGGGACTATAGGTGCCCACCACTACACCCAGCAAGTTTTTGTATTTAGCAAAATTTTGTATTAGTAGAGACGGTGTTTTGCCGTGTTGGCTATGATGGTCTCCATCTCCCGACATCATGATCCACCTGCCTCGACCTCCCAAAGTACTGGGATTACAGGCATAAGCCACCGTGCCAGGCCTGTTTCAGCCATTTTTCATAGTAGGCCAATTCATTTCAAATACAGAAAATGTTATTCTTTCTCCATTTTTTCTCATTTCCAGCTTGGGAAACTTATTACAGCTGATATGAGCCAGAAATTGTTACAGTTGGTGCTGTTAACAACACCCATGAGTCATCAACTGTGTACACAGTATCAGATTGCATTAGATACTGTAGAACGATATAAGAAGAGGAGCATTTGCTTCTGCCTTCAATGCACATGCAATCTAATGAGATTTATATAATACACACACCTATGGAAAGATATGGGACACTAGAGAAACACTTTACACATATTTAACAAGCTCAAGGACCAAATTAATTATAGAGAAATGTGTTCATTTCTTTGTTCAAAAAACATTCATTAGGATTCCATTGCTAATAATATTAGGAACAACAAATTTCCAAAGGGTCATGAAAACCCAAGCAGCTATAACAATAACATGGTAGTTAATTTTACAGAATGCCTAATGCATACCAAGCCCTGGAGCTTTACATGCAGTCTCACTTATTCCTTCTGACAACCCTGCATGCAGGATTTGGCCCTGTTTTCCACGTGAAGTAACTCAGGCTTAGAGAAATTAAGTGTTTAGTCAGGTCATATAGCTAATAATGGCAGAGTATGGATTAAGAACAAATTATTCCAAGTCCTAAGTCCAAGGTTTCCCATTTTCCCACACAAGCTCTGAAATTGCTTCACCTGGCTAATCTATTCTGAACAATTTTTTTTTTCCTGTTATACTGCCTATATTTACCCTCTGACCTCAGCACATGATTATCCTTTTCTTTTGTACCTTTCTCCCTGTTTTAGACTGTTATCAACTGGGCAGCATAAGTATCACCAGTGCTACCACCAGCACCAGTAGCAGAGCACAACTTCCTGAGTGCTGCGAACTACATTTTCCTGGATGCGCTTCTCCAGGAATGCTGCTACAGTTGGCCTTTGGGGGAACATTAACACCATTTGGAAGGTGAAAGTGAAACTGAGACTCCCTTGTTCTCCCACGTGGGGTGCTCAGGCTTCCTGGAGTGCTTGTGCTCCAGTGTCTCCACCTGTGCTTCAGGTTGCAGTAATGAGTGATGGTTGTCCAGTCCTCTAGTTGTGCTCTCAGGCATTTCCCCTTCAACTCCTTACACATTCTTTAAACCCTAAATCTTCTAATAAACCAGCTTTATTCCCAAAATACCTTACCAAGCTAAGACTGACACACTCTCTTCAACTTATAAAGCCCTACTTTCTCACCTTCATCTATGTAATTGCAACCAATTTTTAGAAGGCAATTCAAGGGAAAGAGAACTAGCATTTACTGAGCAGCTTCTGTGTCTGACGATGTGTGCTAAGTTGTTTGCATCATGTCTGGTTTTATATCCAGTAAGTCTTTATATGAAAAGTCACTTCTCACTCTCCTGAGCATCACTGGTATTTACTGATTCAATTCAACAAATGTTTACCAAGTTCTCGTTATATATCAAGTACTGTGTTGCTTACTGATGAGAAAATGATAAGAAGGCAGCTCTGTACCCTCAAGAACCTTAAAGTCTATGAAAATAAAGTGAATGGGAAAATATATTGCTATATGATAAAAAATAATAACAGAGATGTATAGGGCCCTATGCATATATGGGAGGGACACCAGGCTCAAATGGAAGCAGGGAGGTGGAGTGAGACAGAAACATTTCCAAGTTAGTTATATGGAGGCAGCCTCTTAATTATGAATATGGGTAAGCCAAGACCAGTAGCTTGTGGGTGCAGAACACTCTAGGCTCATGGAGCACCATGTTCAGAGTGGCTGTATGTGACTAGAACACAAAATAAATGGCTGGTGGAGACGAGGCTGAAGGCAGATGAAGAAACTAAAATTTAAAGGGCTTTCTCTCAGATGCTAAGTTGCTTGGGTATTTAACCTGAAAGCAATGGGGGAGGCACTAAGCATTTATTTTTTAACTAAGGAGTGTAAGTACATATTTATATTTTACAAAGATGATGAATCTGAGGTGTGGGGCCAGAAAAGCTGGAAGGAGAAGGGTTAATGGGCTTCATTGCAGTACATCCAGGTGAAAGATGGTGAAGGTCTGAAGTCGTGATGGAAAGAAGTACCAAAGAAATGGATTTTAAGTATTTTAACTGGAAATGGGCTGTAGATTGTTTTGATGAACAGGATAGTGGAACAGTGGGATCTAGGATGATGCTTCGGTGTCTGCCTTGGATGATGGGACCCTAGAGGAAAGCAGTCCCCATGGGGTGAAGGAGGAGGTGAGGGTGCATTTGGTTATAGCTTAAGGTGCCTAACAATCTTTCAAATGGAGATACGAGAAGATATTTCTGCCTGAGTTAGTTGAGATCTACCACATATTCTCTTTAACTGTAATTTACTATTTTGTGTATGTTTTTAATCTAATCAAGTTTTCTTTTTTCTTTTTTAATTCCTTGAAAGAAGAAGTATTGCCTTATAGTCCTTTGCATTCATCATAGGCCAAGTACAATCTATTGCTTATAGTAGTTGCTTAGTAAGATTTTGTTTCTGGATAAATGCATTGGTTAATTGCTACAGAATGACTCTGATACATACTAAATTAAGTTAGATACAGTTTACTTGAGAGGGCTTTACAAAGGATTTCTGTGTGAAGGGTAGAAGGACAGAAGCATGGAGCATTTATGAAAATCTGTCTGCCATAAGTTTTATAATATGTATCCTCAATACTCAGTATCTTAGAAACTATTACTTATATATATTTTGAGAAAAAAGATTATGTCTTATTTTGCCCTCATTTTATCCCAAGCTACTTTCACGGCACATAGTAGGTATTCAACAAGTGTATGTTGAATAAATGCATGAACCAGAATCACTAGTCACAGTTTATGTACCAAATTACATTGTAAAATTCCATATTTAATAATAGCTATAAGAAAATAATAGATGGAATTTATGTAATTTTCACTGTCCAATAATCACAAAGTATCTTTGTTTGTTATCTTTATGATATATTTGTAGTTGGAGTCTGTCCTTTTATATCTGAGCAACTCTGCCTCCATCTGCTAGAGATGCCAGATGGAGGAGAGGCAGGAAGACCAAGAGATTAATGAAGCAACTCATCACGTTGTTTGAAAGGCAAAATATATCAGAAAATCAAAATCTGTTGAGGGGATGCCCTTCAAGAGCAATGGTTGCATGTTGTATATGGTTTAAACAAGTTTCTCAGACACAAAAAAAAAAAAAAAAAAAAAAAAAAAACAAAAAAAAAAAAACCTAAAAAATTTCTGGGAGATAAAATTGTTAATGACTTGTAAGACATCCATTCTGGAAAAACACAGGGTATCATCTTCTCCCTAGTGTCTGTGTTAAAACCCTGGTGGTAAAGGAAATTAACTCTTTCTGACCACAAGGGTGAAATTAACTGCACTGGGGAGTAGAGTCCATTAGTGGAAATGGTTCCCCATGGCTCTTATGTGGTGATAGACTCGCATACCATGAAGAAAGGGTGAAAGCTAGTCTTTTCAAAGGAAAGCTAGTACTTAAGAACAAAGATATTGCCTGTAATTTATAGGAGGAAAAGAAAGGCAAAATCAGGTGAACTGTGCTGGAACTTGCAATTCTTTGGAAAGAGTAGTGAAAACGGAGGGGGAAAACTCATGCACAATATTTTAGGACAGTGTCCTAAACTAGTGAGTGTCCTAAGTGTCCTTAGTGTCCTGAGCTAGTGAGACATAAAAGATAAAAAGTTCCTCAAATAGTGTTGTAATGTAATAAGCTACATTATACAACTCACCATTATGAAGTGTATTCTAGTAGAAATAAATTCATTTTAAATGTTGATAACATACATTTGCATGACAAATAAATAGTGTTGATAACATTACAAAGGAAAAATACATAATGAGAAAAATGTTATTTATTTATTTATTTATTTTAACTTTTATTTTAAGTTCAGGGGTACATGTGCAAGTTTGTTATACATGTCATGGGGGTTTGTTTTACAGATAATTTCATCACTCAGGTATTACGCCTAGTACCCATTAATCATTTTCCCTGATCCTCTCCCTACTTCCACCCTTCACCCTCCAATAGGTTCCAGTGTCTGTAGTTCCTTTCTTTGTGCCAACTAGTTCTCATCTTTTAGCTTCCACTTATTAGTGAGGACATGCAGTATTTGGTTTTCTCTTCCTACATTAGTTTGCTAAGAATAACGGCTTTCAATATATTTTAAAAACAGCTAAAGCAGTGAATATATCTGTATACCACCCAAACGAATATTCTTAATAGAATGATTATGAAAACTTACTCATTAGAATTATACAATTCCCTTTTCTAAAGAAAACTTTAGGTGGTTGCAGCCAAGAAAATATGGATACTAATTTTTTAGTTTCCATTTGCTTAGCTCTCCTTCTCAGCTCCTGGCAAGTCAAGTGCCACGTAATCTGTAGTTCACCTCAATTTCTCTCTCGGCCTAACATTATATTTTTTTTTAATTTAATTTCTCAAGGTCAATTCTTTTGCTGGTTTAAAAATGACAATCTTAGTAAGAATCCTGAGTTCAAATTATTTGCTAAATTTGGCTCACTTGACAGAATATAAGACTTTGGAAATGCAAGTAATTTTATTTAGCAAGAGCCAGAAGCAGGCCAGACCTGAAAAGAGTTATGGAGAAAAAAGGCAGAATTATATTATAGTACTGGGGCTTTCTTGCTGGAACTTTAGGAACATATGCTTCTTTTTTCATCTTCCAAGAATTACAGTCATCATGAATATTCTCTATTCACTCATTAATCTTTCACTTACTCAACAAACATTCTTAAGTTCTCATATATGCCAATCACTATTTAAATTTCTAAATGTAGATGGCACTGATCTTAAATTTACACATATATATATGTATGCACACATGTACACACATATATATACACATACACATACATAAAGTCCTCACTTAACACTGTCAATAGATTCTTAGAAACTGTGACTTTAAGGAAAACAAAGTAACAAAATCAATTTTACCAAAGGTTAATTGATACTAGAAAAGAGTTATGGAGAGGATTTCTGGCAAGATGGTCGAATAGGAACACCTCCAGTCTTCAGCTCCCAGAGAGACTGACAGAGAAGATGGGTGATTTCTACATTTTCAACTGAGATACCTGGTTCATTTCATTCGGACTGGTTAGACAGTGACTGCAGCCCATGGAGGGTGAGCTGAAGCAGGGCAGGGTATCGCCTCACCTGGGAAGCACAAGGGATCAGGGGATTTTCCTTTCCTAGCCAAGGGAAGCCGTGAGAGACTATACTGTGAGGAATGACACACTCCTGCCCAGATACTGCACTTTTCCCATGGCCTTTGTAGCAGGCAGACCAAGAGATTCCCACCAGTGCCTAGCTCGGTGGGTCCCATGCCCATGGAACCCAGCAAGCTAAGATCCATTGGCTTGAAATCCTCACGGCTAGCACAGCAGTCTGAGATCAACCTGAAAATTCTGGAGCTTGGCAGGGGGAAGGGCATCTGCCACTGCTAAGGCTTGACTGGGCAGCATTATCTCACAGTGTGAACAAAGTCACAGGGAAGTTTAAACTGGGCAGAGTCCACCATAGCTCAGCAAGGCTGACTGACTCTTGAGATTCCACCTCTGTGGGCAGGGCATCTCTGAACAAAAGGCAGCAGTCCCAGTCTCCCTGGGACAGAGCACCTTGGAGAAGGGGAAGCTTTGGGCACAGCTTCAGTGACTTAAATGTCCTTGCCTGACAGTTCTGAAGAGGGCAGTGGTTCTCCTAGTACAGTGTTTGAGCTCTGATAATGGACAGACTACCTCTTCAAGTGGATCCCTGACCCCTATGTAGCCTGACTGGGAGACATCTCCCAATAGGGGCTGACAGATACCTCATAGAGGAGAGCTCTGGCTGTCACCTGAGGGGTGCCCCTCTGGGACTAAGCTTCCAGAGGAAGGATCAGGCAGCAATATTTGCTATTCTGAAGCCTCCCCTGGTGATACCCAGGCAAACAGGGTCTGGAGTGAACCTCCAGCAAACTATAACCAACTGTCTCTCAGACCACAGTGCAATCAAACTAGAACTCAGGACTAAGAAAATCAATCAAAACCGCTCAACTACATGGAAACTGAACAACCTGCTCCTGAATGACTACTGGGTACATAACGAAATGAAGGCAGAAATAAAGATGTTCTTTGAAACCAATGAGAACAAAGATACAACATACCAGAATCTCTGGGACACATTTAAAGCAGTGTGTAGAGGGAAATTTATAGCACTAAATGCCCACAAGAGAAAGCTGGAAAGATCTAAAATTGACACTCTAACATCACAATTAAAAC
>NW_016816945.1:2699458-2710943 GCF_001698545.2 Rhinopithecus bieti
CACTATTCACAATAGCAAAGACTTGGAATCAACCCAAATGTCCATCTGTGACAGACTGGATTAAGAAAATGTGGCACATATACACCATGGAATACTATGCAGCCATAAAAAAGGATGAGTTTGTGTCCTTTGTAGGGACATGGATGCAGCTGGAAACCATCATTCTTATCAAACTATCACAAGAACAGAAAACTAAACACCGCATGTTCTCACTCATAGGTGGGAACTGAACAATGAGATCACTTGGACTCTGGAAGGGGAACATCACACACCGGGGCCTATCATGGGGAGGGGGGAGGGGGGAGGGATTGCACTGGGAGTTATACCTGATGTAAATGACGAGTTGATGGGTGCTGAGGAGTTGATGGGTGCAGCACACCAACATGGCACAAGTATACATTTGTAACAAACCTGCACGTTATGCACATGTACCCTAGAACTTAAAGTATAATAATAATAATAATAGTAATAATAATAAAGAAAACGTGGCAGATGTACACCATTAAATACTATGCAGCCATAAAAAGGATGAGTTCATGTCCTTTGCAGGGACATGGATGAAACTGGAAACCATCGCTCTCAGCAAAGTAACACAAGAAGAGAAAACCAAACACTGCATATTCTCACTCATAAGTGGGAGCTGAGCAATGAGAACACATGGACACAGGGAGGGGAGCATCACACACTGAGGCCTGTCATGGGTGTGAGGCTGGGGAGGGATAGCATTAGGAGAAATACCTAATGTAGATGACAAGTTGATGAGTGCAGCAAACCAACATGGCCCATGTATACCTATGTAACAAAACAGCACATTGTGCACACGTACCCCAGAACTTAAAGTATAATAATAAAGAATAAAAAATAGGCCAGGCATGGTGGCTCACACCTGTAATTCCAGCACTTTGGGAGGCTGAGGTGGGTGGTTCACGAGGTCAGGAGTTCAAGATCAGCCTGGCCAAGATGGTGAAACCTCGTCTCTACTAAAAGTATAAAAAAAAAAATTAGCCGGGTATGGTGGTGGGTGCCTGTAATCCCAACTACTTGGGAGGCTGAAGCAGAGAACTGCTTAAACCTGGGAGGCCGAGGATGCAGTGAGTCGAGATCACGTCACTGCACTCCAACCTGGGTGACAGAGTGAAACTCTGTTTCAAAAATAAATAAATAATATATATATTTTTTAAAAATAGTTAAGTTCTTATGGCATATTTCTGGTCATAAAAACATCACCAAACTTCTAAATAAAGACAAAAGACTTCTAATATTAAATATTGAAATAACGGTGAGCTATACATACATATAAGAAAGAATAAAACAAGTAAGATCATTATTTACTCAATTTTGGTGAATCAGTGAATGACGGTGGTCATCGTAGTGGTGGGTTAAATCAAGATGTTTGCAAAATGAAAACTGTGAAGAGTACTTCCTATCACCACACAGTTCAAAAACAATGACAAATATGGCAAGCTCACTGAGTGCTTTTGTACAGCATCATTTATTGTTATACATTTGTATGATTATTGTATACTTTAAAAATTTTTATTTGACAATAATTTGTACTCATTCTGTCATTATCCAACCCATTTATTCTAGTGGGTAGCTGGAGGCTATCCTGGGAACCCACCCTGGACAAGCTAATTTCCACTGAAGGGCACGCACATGCACATCCACACTCACTCAAACTGAGACCATAAAGACAGGCAATTCACCTAATGTGCACAGCTTTGGGATGTGAGAGGACACCAAAGTGGAGAAAATCCACAAATACATGGGCAGAACCTGCAAACTCCCCATAGACAGTGGCCCTAGCTGGGAATCAATTTTTTTTTCTCATCAATTTTATAAGGAAATTCTGTTGAATGAAGCGATATTATTTGAGGACCTGTTCTCTCTCTCTCTCTCTCTCTCTCTCTCTCTCTCTCTCTCTCTGTGCGTATGTGTGTGTGTGTGTGTGTGTGTGTATTTGAAATGAAGTTCCCTTGTGATGGCTGGTTAAAGATAATGCCTCCATAAATATTCTCTATATTAGAGATGAACTTGGCTGTCCTTGCTCCCTAAAACATTTATCTGCTCCTCAGCATTTCCAAAAGCTCTTGTATTAGGTGAAGCCATGTGAAAAGTTCTGGCCAAGCTCTCTGAGCAGACTTGACCTGTTATTTTGGAGCCAAACCATTTAAGGGCTGTTGGGCCCCCTCCTTTCTACCATGTTCTTTCTTTGCCATAGCAGCATCATAGACCACCTGTAAGACACTGATGCTATAAAACAGTGATGTCTTCCTTAGTTACTCTGGACATGGAGTATCAGTGAGAAATGAACTAAACTGGGCTAAGTCACTGACAGTAGAGTCTGTTACCCTCATCTGACAGTGTCAGGCTGTTAAACATGATGGAATTATCCTGAAATGATAGAGGAAGTGTTGATATGAAGAGTAGGGGTTATAATATATCAATTCATACATTTCTTGACTTCTAGGAACCATGTGTATCAATTGAGAAGTGTTGCATATTATACAAATATAACCATTTAGTTTTTGCCTGGTTGGTGACAACCTCTATTCATGAGAAGATAAAAGAAGGTTCTACACCTCTGACAATACACTTTCTCATGAATTATTTCCTTCATCTTGAAGAGACTTTTAGATTCTCAGTTTATATAGGCAGATTTATAGTGAAGATAATGAGGCTTAACCTTCAGTATCCCTCATATTATGGTCCCCTTCCAAGGCCCTATACTTAACTTGATAATTTCGTATTATTTTTCCAAAAGAGAATCCTCTCAAGTTGAATAAGCTTCAGGCCCCATAAAAACCTAGATCTAGCTCTAACTGATCTTTTACATTACCACATTTACCTAGCATTTGGGTTTATTTTTGTGTTTTACCAGTTATTTATCTAGTTCTCCAAAAGTAAACAGTAAAAAAAACCTTCTCCCCTTGTGGCCTAGGCAAGGACCATACATATTTCCCTCTTTAGGTTACTGGGTCCAAAAGATGTTTCCTTTGCCTGGGTGTTCAAGCCACTGATGTTGTGAGCTTGAGTCATTTTCAATAGCTCTCATTTGCATATGGAGACTGGCACCTATATATTCACATATACATGGAAACACATATACACACCCACAGACTTATGAACACACATGGAAAATACATTTTATGATGTATTTGTTTCATATAATACGATCACCTTGTAATAGAGACCTTTACCACATATCAATATCAGGTGAACAAGGTCACTGTCTAAAGATTTCTACTGTACAGGTCAGTCATTTTCACAAGGTCCAGTTCATCTCAGAGGCCACATAGTATACTCTGAGGCAAATTACCTACACCATATTCACCTATGCTGATGAATTTTTGGAGCCAGCCTATCAAATGAACAACCACCACCAAAAAAAAAAAAAAAAATTAAAAAACAGTATCTGTATGATTACCAGGTGACTTTCTTCTTCTCCAAAGTACTTTATTGTGTAAATCATGAGAGCGGTTGGCATTTTTATACAGATCCATTCTGGCTAGAAGGATGGCAGGAGGAGGCGAAAGGGGTGGCCAGGAAAAGTATGGTTAACAATTACACATGCAGGTAGCGTGTTAGAAACTCTCTTTCTAAAGCGATGATAAAGTACTTCATTCTTTATTTAACTCTCATAATCACTCTTCTTCTTTATCTGAAGAACCACATTTTTAGAAGTAAAATTCTTAAAAAAGTCAGCTTTCAACTTTGTATTTTTTTTCTCTAAATGTAGGAAAGAAGGGAAAATAGGAGGTTTTGAAATTATTATAAATAGGGCTTTTAACCTAAAAGTTGATTCCTCAGCAGAATAGTTTAGATAGTCAATGCAAATAATGAAGCAAATTAGAGTTTTTTCTTGAAATTTTAGTGGCACTGAATGTTTGTATCTCAATTTTGTCAGTCTATAAGATATATTTATCAATCTTTGACCTCTACGTAGGAAAGAACATTTTAGTACAAACAATTAAAATATTTAAAGGGAATTATTTGTTCTTGATGTCATTCCAAGGGCAAATAGTACACACAGGAAATTAAAAGATACCCCTCTTTCTTGTTTTATTAAGCATTGGGGATAAACAAATTAAAATACAGGGAATCCACAGTCAAATGTGTGGAGCAGCATATAATCAATTTGTTGTAATGCCAAGTAATAAGTAATATAATAATATAATAAAGGCATGCACAGAAGCGCTGGATAAAAGACTTTCAGAGCATGTCCCTTGACTCTAGAAGATCAATCAGAAGTTCTCTAAGCAGACAAAAGCATAAGGGCACTTGAGGAAGAGGAATTAGAGAACTGAATAATCTGATAGCTGGAACATGGGGCATGAGACTTCTGATGGCAGGAGAAGCTGGAAAGGTAGGAACTGTCAAGGCCATTAAGAATTTTTTTTTCTTTCCTGCTACGTGGAAAGGTTTGTTTGTTTGTTTTTGTTGTTGTTGTTTTTAACTTTATCCTATTGCAGTGGGGATATGACCGAATAGTTGATTTCCATTTCAGGATATGCAGAATAGATTTGAAGAAAGAAATAGCAAGAACTAAACATTGTCATTGGAGATTCAGAGGAGAGTTTTAAGAGCCATGAGATAAGAGGATGCAAAATATTTGGTTATATAAGACATACAGTGGAGAATTATGTTAAGGGTGACCTGCAGGACAGGTTCTGGAAGGGAAGATCTATGATTTTAGTCTGTAGCATGTTGAGTTTGAGTGCCATGTGGGTTATCCAAGTGAACATGTTCGGTGGATGATTAGAAATATGTCTGGAACTCAGGAGCGATGCTGTTAGGACCTGTTAGAATATGGGCAATGTAATTATGGGCAATGTCAAAAATCATGACCTTGCATGGTGTGAACCAGAAAACATACAAATTGAGAATAAAGCTATATATGGGAGAATGATGCAGTAGTCTGTTCAGGATGCTATAAATACCATAGACTTAGCGGTATATGAATAACAGAAATTTATTTCTCATATCCCTAGAGGCTTGGGAGTTCAATATTAAGGCACTGGCAGATTCATTGTCTGGTGAGAGCTTGCTTCCTCGTGTTCATAGATGGCTGTCTTCTTGCTGTATCTTCACATGGCAGAAGGGGTGAGGGAACTCTCTCGGGCCTCTTTTATGAGCAATAATCCCATTCATTAGGACTCTGCCCTTATGACCTAATCATCTCCTAAAGGCCCCACCTTTAAATATGATCACTTGAGGGATCAGGCTTCAACATATAACTTTTAATGAGACACAAACATTTAGTTTACAAACATGATAGCACCAACATTCAAGGAAAAAATAACAGGAGGAAAAAAAGACGGGTAAGAAAGGATATAAAGAGCAGCATGTGGTGTCATGGAAATTGAGATGGAAAAAGATGTGTCAAAGAGGGCAAAATTAATAGTAGCGAATGCTTCTGAAAATTCCAGCAAAATACAGGCTAAAAGATGTTGATTTGACTTAGCAAAAAGGAGGTTATTAGTGATTTTGTTGAAGATGTTTTCATTACAGGGTCATAAGATGAAATGGAAGTCTGATTTCACAGAATTGATACATAAAACACAAGAGAGGATGTTTATGTATTTAGATAAGATTTGAATGGCCTGAGAAAGTGTCTATTTAGCAGAGAGAGAATCCATAAAGGTGACAAATGGGGCAGATAAGAAACTACAGAAAAGAGCAAATAGTTGTTTGATCATTTCAATATACATATTTATAATAAAAGTAAAAAAATATATAAAGAGATTCTTTGTTCTTTTTGAATGTAGGCTCTAAAAAATCTTCCAACTTTGTTACACACTACATCATAGCCAAGGAAGGTATCTGTGAAAGATTATTATGGACCATTGCAATGTGTAGCACAATGCTAGAGAAGGTTGTCAACAGAAAGATGGTAACACACATTTTCTGACTGTAAGGACTTTATAACGTAAGTGGGACAATTAAACAAATAGGTAAATGACAGGAACAAAAGATAGGGTAAGATGAGTGGCATAGGGCTGTACAGGCAAAGTATCATGCCTGAACTTCAATTTATTGTGCTTTCTGATTAGCAGCCTCTGAAGCATTCCCTTCCATTTTTCCCCAAAGCTGAAAATTCCCAGCATGGAAAATAATGAATAATAACAGCAAACACTTATCTAACACTTACTATGGCCCAGGCACTGTTCTGGGTATATCACATCCATTTATGTTTGAAACTTTCATGATAGATAAATATTATATCCATTTGACAGATGATTAAGAAAAAAGCCTACTTCTTGAGCTTTAAAAAGATCTCTTATAGCCAGGTGTGGCACATGCCTGTAATCCCAGCACTTTGGGAGGCCGATGTGGGTGGATCACGAGGTCAGGAGTTTGAGACCAGCCTGGCCAATATAGTGAAACCCCGTCTCTACTAAAAATACCAGAAACTAGCCAGGCGTGGTGGTGCATGCCTGTAGTCCCAACTACTTGGGAGGCTGAGGGAGAAGAATAGCTTGAACCCGGGAGGCAGAAGTTGGAGGCTGCAGTGAACCAAGGTCATACCATTGCACTGCAGCCTGGGTAACAGAGTGAGACTCTGTCTCAAAAAAAAAAAAAAAAAAAAAAAAAGAAACTCTTACATTTGTAAAGTGAGAGTTACTGAGACAAACTAAATATATTGGAATTCTTCTTATTCTGGTGTGCGACTGAGACCATTGCTATTAAGAACAACAAAGATACTCACTGGAAGGATCGTTGGTAACTCATGAATCTACATGAAGAAATCTGGGACCAAGCTCAGAAAATGGGTAGATATCAAAGCAGGCTAGGTAGCAGAAGCTCAGTAGACAATGCCACATATATGGCCATCTTTGACACTGCTATCACTGGAAATTTGCTGCTGCCATTCTTGGACTCAACACCACTGTGAATGACTTCTTGCCTTTTGTCCTGGTATCACTTTAGAAGTACTAACATAAGCATCAAACGACTGGCTCTATATCCCAGTAGTTGAAGTGAAAATTTTTTGATCCCTCTAAATTTTTGTTAAGACATGGTTAATAACTCAAAACAGGCCAAGGGTATTTCCCCAGAAAAAGAACATTTAGATGATTTATAGACAAAATAAACAAAAGAATCTGTACAAATGTAAATGTACAAATGTACATCTACATTTTTCTTATGCTACTAACACCTCTCACTAATCCCATAAGGTGGCTCAATCCTAATATAAGTATTCTTTATACAACCAAAAAAGCATACATCCACTTCCTAAGGGAAATTACTCAAAGTCTCATTAGTTACTACATTCACCTTGGGGCCCAGGATCACTGTGCAATGTCCATTGTGCTCTAGTTCTACTATGATACTACATTAATATTATATGGAATCGAAGAAATGGAGAGGAAGAAAAAATATAAAGTATACAAATACATTCGTGATAAAACATGAAGGCAGTATGAGTAGAGGTTGTGATCTTTATTTCTATATACATTTATGAAACCATAGTTAAAATGTATTAATTTCCACCTCCACCATCTCTTCAAGGTACCCTTTGCCTTCAGTCAACAATTCACTATAACAGAAGGCTTTACCTGGTAAGCTTACCCAAATATTCTTTCCTGAGAAATACAAGCCCTTGCTTGTAAAGTGTTGGGGCAGCCTTCCATTAACTTTAGCTCTAGAAGTGGAAGTATATGGAGATGTCTCAAGGGACAGCTAGAGCTCTATCCATACTCCTTCATAGTTTTATTTTGTATAACCTCTGTTTCCCATTGATAATCAGACACTTACTGGGAAAAGTAAGCCTAGAAATTCCCTGGTTAAAGTATGGTCAGAAACTTAGCGAATCCAGCAGCATACAAACAAAGTGATGTTTCAACACAGAAAGAATCTGGAAGAACTTCCAGTACTACTGCCATAGGAAACTAGTAGCTGCTTCTCCTGGAATGTTGAGCTGCAATGGCAGTGAATAATTTATGAATTACCTATGTTTCAGCAATACTTCAAGATCCAGAGTCACGGGCAAGAATAAATAAGCAATCAGGTGCCCTTACTGTAGCTGAGGAGAGGGGGAGGGAATATCTGATACCTTTAGCCCCCATTGTGAATGATGAGCAAGTTTCTTCCTTAAAAACACACAAAGCCTACTCATAGTTTGCCTCATAAAACCGAGAAACCTCACTTGCCTAAAATAAGGTAGGGAGATAGGTTACTTGCTTTGTGCTACTGCATCCTAGTTCAAACCCTGTATCTGTACCAGCATAAAAATGTGATCTCTTCCCCAGTATGAATGTGTTTGCTGCTACTTATGCTAGCTAGAAGTCTGCTGAATCATTCTATATAGACTCATCCATTATGATATATTAATTACAATGAAGCAATTGGTCAGAAAATGTATATGTTTGAATGTATAGGGTGGTGCTCGTATGTCTCATTTGTTTTATGTGTTAGAGTTACCATAGGATTATGGATGAAGACAAAGACAGGAAGAGCTCAGCCAACAATTGTTTAAGTGTCAGTGACCCAGAAAGTGACAGGGTAGGTAGGGTTGAGAAGTTGGGTGAGAAGCAGGAAAAAGATCAGTAAACAGAACAACACACATATATACACACACCCCCAAACCTACAAAAGAACCCAAAATGTTAACAGTGGTTATCTGTGGGTCATAAGCTATTACTTTCATTTTACAAATTTAAATACAGTTTCTACTTTTCAAAAATAATGCTGCTATTATTGTTGAAATACAATATTTTAAATTATTATAGTGACTCAGAAGAAAGTGTAGAATACATCTAATTGAAAGGATTAGCCAAATTTCTATGGATCACAGTGTTGGGGTATTAGATTTCATTAAAAATTATGCAGGTGACATTTGTGATATGGAGCATATTGACCAGTAGTGAAAAATAACTGGAGTCAAGGAAGAAGGCATATAATCATGGTTTTCAAGAACCACTATTCTTCTAATTTGAATGGGATGGGATGTGCTATTTCAGGTCAAGCATCCCTAATCTGAAAATCTGGAATCAAAATGTTCCAAAGTCCAAATCTTTTTGATACCTGACATGACACAAGTGGGAAATTCCACACCTGACCTCATGTGATGGGTCACAGTAAAAATGCAGTCAAAACTTTGTTTCATGGTGCCAAATTATTGAAAATGTTTCATAAAATTATATTCAAGCTATGTGTACAAATGTATATGAGACATAAATGAATTTCATGTTTAGATTTTGGTCCTATCCATAATGTACCTCATTATGTATATGCAAATATTCCAAAATTAAAAATAAAATCTGAAATCTGAAACAATTCTGGTCCCAAGCAATTTGGATAAGGGATGCTCAATCTGTAGAAGATAAATACTAGAAACAAATCAAGAAATATGGTAGTGCTTCTAAAGAGAGTATTTGAGGTAGAAATACTATATTGTTCTTTAGAATTTATTTTACTATGTATGTGTCTGTACATATGTGTGATCTGTGTCTGTGTGGGTGTGTGAAATTTAAAAAAAATCATTCTGCTTAAGTCTATAATTTGCACTGAAGGCAAGAATTACTCTATGAAAGAGTGCAAAAGAATTCTAAGAATTCTTTAAAAAATGTGCTGGCTGAAAGGGTAGGAGTAGGAAAACAAATTAACCAACAATATACATATTGCTTTCTAGATTTAACTTAAAAAAATTTTTTTTAGACATGAGTGATCTGAATAATGAAGTTAAAGGCAGTATAGGAGACTAACACCCAGAACCCACAACATTTAAAACTACATGGGCTATAGTATCAGTAGACCTGTGTTTCCACATTTCTGTCTTCAATATTGGTTATCTTACTACCCCACAAAGCCAGTACCAGATACATTGGGTTTCTGTGATAGTAGCACTGTTCTTTTTTTTTTTTTTTTTTGAGACAGAGTCTCACTCTGTCCCCAGGCTGGAGTGCAATGGCGCGACCTCGGCTCACTGCAAGCTCCGCCTCCCAGGTTCACACCATTCTCCTGCCTCAGCCTCCCGAGTAGCTGGCACTACAGGCGCCCGCCACCACGCCCAACTAATTTTTTTGTATTTTTAGTAGAGACGGTTTTTCACCGTATTAGCCAGGATGGTCTCGATCTCCTGACCTCGTGATCCGCCCACCTCGGCCTCCCAAAGAGCTGAGATTACAGGCGTGAGCCACCGCGCTCAGCCAATAGTAGCACTCTTATTTTGGTAACAAGTTCTCTACTGATTAAATCACTCATAGATGCCGGCCCAATGTAACTGACGTGGTTGAAAAGCCCTTAATATAACTGAATTTTCTTTTGGATGGAAAGCACAAAACAGGTGTTCTCTATCATACTCCAAACAGGGATTTAGGAGGCCAGGTTCTTTCTATCTAGTGGCTCAGTTGTCTTTAACATGTTTTCCAAGGTGGTCAAAGTAGAGGTAAAATCGTGAGGAATAGTACATGGAAGGGCTGCCCAACACTTTACCTGGATTCCACTGGTGAGAGCTCAGTTGTGCGCCTCATTTAACTGAAAAGCAGGCTAGGAAATAGAGACTAGTTGTGCCCTGAAAAAAGAGAAAATGAATTTGGTGAAAAGCCAGCCATTCTCTACCATAGAGACCTTCTGCAGATGAAATTTATAGGACATAAAATTTAATAATATGTGACATGGTAACAGAAAAGAGTCAAAGATATCTTCTAAATTTTCAATATGGGAAGCCATGTAGACAGCTATGAATCTGAGTGTTGGGGAATATAGAAAGAGAAGCTGGATGTGGGAGGGGAGGAGAACAGTAAGATAATAAAAACAAGCTCCATTTTAATGTATTATATAAAAATATTTTAGGCCTTCAAAGTAGAGACGTGTAGCATGCATTCTGAAAACACAGGCGATATATAAATCTAGAGGCATAATCTAGAGATACAGATTTTGAATTCTTCAAAACATAAACAGTAAGTGGCAGTAAATGTCACAAGATTGACTAGGACAGGGCATAAATAGGAAAGAAGAGCTAAAGACAGAAACAACAAAAACAACAACAAAAAACATTGTGCATAGCATACCTGCCTTAGTCAAAAGTAATAGAGAGAAAGAGATGAGTAAAATATTATTTTCCTTAAAGAAGCTCACAGGTTGGTATAAAATAGTCAAGGAAATTATTGATTACTTATCATGTGATAAAAGCTATAAAACTTTAACCAGATAAAATGAGAGCATAAAGATTACAAACATTCAACTAATGTTTGGACTGAATAAATGACATATCCCAACATATCACACAAACAAGCTTACTTTCTTTGATGATGCCTCTCAAAGCTCACATAAATAGGTGACAAATCCTCCTATAGCTATACAGAGAAGACTTCTGCCTCCACTACTACACACTTACCTCTGTTAAATGTTTACTTTGTGCCGGGCGCGGTGGCTCAAGCCTGTAATCCCAGCACTTTGGGAGGCCGAGACGGGCGGATCACGAGGTCAGGAGATTGAGACCATCCTGGTTAACACGGTGAAACCCCGTCTCTACTAAAAA
>NW_016816945.1:2711192-2737645 GCF_001698545.2 Rhinopithecus bieti
AAAAAAAAAAAAAAAAAAAAAAAAAAAAATGTTTACTTTGTGTAAAGTAAATCTCCAAAATATATGTATTATTTCCAAACACAGAACAGAAAACTGGGGTAACACATTAGCTAACTTGCTGTAAACCTAGGTCTGTCATGCTTTCTACAACCCCACAGTATGTCCCTTTGTTCTTTCTGGAGAATAAATAGAAATGCCAATATGACTTGCTTATTAGTTATCCTCTAATTATCAGAAACGTGAGAGCTTGTACCATGGTTTTAAAAAGACAGCTATTATTTTATAGAAAATTAGAAAACTTCTATCATCATTTGTTAGCAGCCCAGCATAGAAGCACAACTATGTAACCACTGTTGTAAAATATGTGATTTTTGGAAATTTACCATAGACATAAAATTAGGGAATTTTTAAAGCAACAGTGTTTTAAAAACTTACATATATAATCAATGAGTATTAAAGAGAAATTTTAATAGTATTAGCTACATCGTATTTAGTGAACAATGTCATAATTACGGTGAGACACCTATCTTTCTAGATATATGAAATCACTATTGAAAACGGTTGCAAATTTTACAAAGGATTTTTAGGTCTTTTTTAACAGTTTATTTTTCAAATTTTCTACAATTGGTATGTATTAAACAGACTTATGGTTAATATATACCATTTCTGTGTATTTTATGATTCAAATATATAATTATATGGGTTCTTTCTTGCTTCTCTCCTCTCTCTTTTCCCTGTCTTCATATATATACCAAGCAGGGCAAAGCCATCATAAGTAAATATACAAAAATCTTACAGTCTTCAAGGAAGGTGATAAGAATGTTTACTTTTCACAGTTCATATTTTCTGAATTTTTATAACAGCATAAATTACTGACAAAATAGTGAAACGGTATTTTAGAAAAGAAATTCAGAAATTGTTTTAACAAAATAAGCAGGAAATATAATTAAATATATAAAAGCAGGTAATAAAAGTAATCAACGTACACAGTGTCTTAATAAAAGTCAGCAGTTGGAGTAGAAATTACTATTCTAAGGTTTCCAGGGAAACCTAAATTAGCTTATGAATCGCTATATTTAGAAAGAATATGAAATGGAATATCAGCAATGTCATTGCAAGATTGTCTGCAATAAATAAAATCAGTTTTAATTGTTCCTTGGGCATCCGATCTAAGAAATTTTTCAGAGGAGCTAAGTCAAGTTTATTTAAGTTAAATTATGACCAATAAGAGAAACATTTTAACTAATCTTTATATGTTTTAGAATATTTATATATAAATCCATCTTGTGATGTAGAATATTTCTTGCTTTAGAGTATTATTTCAAATTCCTTCAACTAAAAATAATGACTATAATTTAAGATGATCACAGGCCATGATCTGGCATTGATTCATTTTATCAGTCCACTGGGAACTTTAAAGTCTAAATTTGTTTTCACAATTGCTACTTTTGTTTTAGCATCTTGAAGTCTTTCACAGGCTTTTTCAAAGGCAATCATATCCATAACAAATTTTTCTTCACAATGTCTTTTATATATTTCTTGAGACCTAAAAGGAGAAAGAAAGGTAATAGAATGAGATACTTTTAAATACTGAAACCATGGCAATCTATTAGACTGTTAATGATGATAACTAGATGTCTTCGAAATAGGCATATACAAGTGAGAAAGACAGAACTCCATTTATATATCTTGGTTATATCATTAAACAATATTCGTATTAGTCTAGTATTTATGAGATATCTATAAGCTGTAATTAAAAATTCTCACAAACTACGGCTTAGATTTCCAAAGAGGCATCTAAACCACCCTATGTCATCACTTAAAATACATCTATTTAAGCCTCGCTAAACCCAAGCTACTTCTTCAACTCTGTTATATGGACTGAATGCATTCCACCAAATTCATATGTCAAAGTCCTAACTCCCAGTATCTTTGACTGTGACTATTTGGGGATAAGGCCTTTAAGAAGTAGTTAAGGCTAAATGACATTATATGGGTAGGTCCTAATCCAATATAATTGGTGTACTTATAAGAAGAGGAAGCAACAGCAGAGATGTGAGTGTACAGAAGAAAGGCCATGGGGGACACAGGGAAAAGGTGGCCATCTACAAGTCAAGGAGAGAGGGCTCAACAGAAACCACACCTGCTGACACTTTATTCTTGGACTTCCAGTTTCCAGAACTGGGAGAAAATAAATTTCTGTTTAAGCCATGCAACCTGTGATATTTTGTTATGGCAGTCCCAGTAGACTAACACTCTGCCAAACCTGGGAAATGTCACAGGTCTTAGGAGATTTCATTAATTCATCCTTATTTATTCAATGATTATGTATTGTGATGCATGGCACTAAACTTAGATGCTGGAAACATAAATATAACATGATGCAATTACGTGAAGCTTATAAAAAGTTAAGAGAAATAAATGTATGTAAATATATAAAAGATATTATGGTTCATCATGAGTGAGGAAACACTTGAGTAAAAATTTGGTAAATATAAACTAGAGAGCAAGGAGGGGAAGACAAGAAAAGTTTAGAGTTAAAATAACCTTTGAACTAAATCTTGGAAGATGTGTGTTTTCCAGTCAGAAAGTGGAAGATAATTTTGTTCAAGCGATTTTTGTAGCATGAACACAGTCAAAACAAAGGTAGAGAGGGTAGCACAGCTTGGAATGCTCCAAGAACTGACATCAATCTAATTGTCTGGGTCATACAGTCTGGGAAGCAAATTTAGGCCAGATCATAAAATACTTTATTTATGTGTAGGTATACTCAGAAATCTGAACTTGAGAAGAGAAAGAGAGCATTAAGTCTAAAACGCCTGCAGCCTATTGATAGTGTGATTTTAGACAACTTATTCATGTTCTTTCTGTATCATTTTCTTCATTGTTAAGGAGATAATCTAACTCATAGGGTTAATAAAGGACTAAGTGAGTTGATACATTAAAAATTCTTAGGTGAATGCCTAACATTAAATAATTCATTTCACTGGATGGATAATAATGGCATTCAACAGAAAGACATGTAGGTAGAGCAACAAGATGGGAAGAAAGATTAGAGTTCTGACTTGAAATGGTTAGTGTTAAGAGCCTAGTTATTCATGTGGTGATGCCCAGGGTGTTGAATACAGAGAAGTGATAGCTTATAGTTAAGTGTACAGGTAGTAAAGCCATTCTGCTTGGCTCTGGAATGTATTATTGGTGTGATTTTAGATAGGCTATTTAAATTCTCTCTGTATCATTTATTTTTTCATCTTTATAAAGAGGACATTTCAACTCATAGGGTTTAGGAGGAAGTAAATAAACCAACAGTTTTTAAATCCTTAAAGGAGTGCCTGGCATTTAATAATCATTTTAGTAGTAGCTAAAAGTTAGCTACTAGTACTATAAGCCTAGAGATCAGGAGAGTAGTCATGTCTGGACACGTAGCAGAGTAGAAATCATAGCAAAGGGATCTTGCACATGTAATTAAGGGTACTAATTAAGTCAAGAAATGTACTAAAATAGCCCTCCTACAGATAAATTATAAGCTGTGAAGAAAATGTAAGTAAAAGAACTATTTAAAAGACTTTTAAAAAGAGAAATATGAAATAATCAATTATATTATTATATCCATGTATACCAGTGTCAAACAATTGGAAAATAAAATCAAGAAAGTGATTCCACTTACATTGTGACCAGAAAAACATAAAATATTTAGACATAAATGTAATAAAAGATAGGCAAGGCCAATACCTAAAATGATAAAATTTTGCTGAAAGAAATTTAAATGACCTAAAATAATGGAGAGTTATATCATCTCAAAGATTAGAAGATAATATTATTATGATGTCAATTTTCCCAGATAGATCTACGGATTAATAAAATTACAATTAATAACGCCAAGAGCCTCTATGATAGAAATTAGAAATTAACATTTACATTTGTTTTAAATATATATTAATTTAATTCCAATTTATTCTAAATGTGTTAAATTTAAATGTTTTGAATTTATTTAAATTTAAATTTATATGAAAATGCAAAGGTCCTAGGACAACCAATGTAATCTTGGGAAAACAAAACAAAGTTGGAATCTCTATTTTCCATCCCGCTGAACAATTTACCCATAAATGTATTGGCTTACAACAACCACCTTATAATAGCTCATGGTTTCATTAGGTCAGAAGTCCAGGGATATTGTGGCTAGTTGGGTTTTCTGCTTAGGTCTCACAAGGCTGAAATCAAGGTGTCAGCCAGAGCAGTGGTTCTCATTCAGGTCTTGGGGTCCTCATCTAGGATCAGTGGTTGTCAGAATTCATTTTATTATCACTCTTTCCCTGTGCTTCCCTCTATTTTTAAGTCAGCAATATCATGTAAAACGCTTCTCATACTTTGAGAAGACTTTGTCTTGTCTCTGTATTTGCAAGGCTCATGTGATACACTGGGCCCATCTGGATAATCCAGAATAATCTCCTTATGTTAAGGTTAATTAAGCAATATCCTTAATTACATATGTAAAGTCCCTTTACCAACACATTCACAGGTATGCTATCTCATCATATTCATAGTCCTGGGAACCAAGCAGGGAATGAAATAATATCTATCTTCTTGGTAGCCATAATTCTGACTAACACAGCAGACTTACATTACTTGATTTTAAAGATTATAAGAATTATAAGAGGAGAGATTATTAACTTTTAACAGGAAAATGAAACCTAACCATGAGACAACAGAAAAGGAAACTGCGGTAAGTATAAAATATATAGAATTTTATAAATATGGATATAGGAAGTTGAATGAATTAAAGCTTGAAGTCCTAAAATGTCTTTGGGAAATAGATAAAATACATTGTTGAGAAGCAGACGCCATAAGTGGTGTTTGACTAGAAAGCTGTACTGTTGGTGAAGATTTTAAATGGCTCTTGTAGGTAATAGGAGAAAGAGTAAGCAATTGTGGGAGCAGCTCAAGTTGGAGACCATAAAATTAATATTGGCGTAAATCTATGGGGCATTGATTTCTTCTAGACGTTTATATCTGAATACAGAAAATGAAGATAGATAGTTGAACTGTTCCAAGGTAAGGGTTGTAAGGAACATTTTAGCATAATCGAGGCAATGAAATGAAATAACTTTAGAGATACTGGAGAGAATGAACAAAACAATAATTGAATTAAAGAACCCCGGAGCCTATACTAGAAATGAAAATATGAAAATAAAAGTGTATAAAGGAGGTTATTTGAAGGACGGGTGTCACCATATATTTGAAGGATATGTGTGGTGGAAGTTAAGGAAGAAAGGAGTTGAAAAGATAGATTTTAATTATAAATAAATATATAGGAGTTGAAGATTTAAGAGGTGGGGCAGTTCCAAGTGATAAGAGGGTCTTTATATGTGTCTATGGAAATCAGTTTATTAACGTCAGGTAGGATAAAGATTGTCGGTGTCCAAAAATGCCAATATTAGGTAATTGGGAGGGTTTTCTTATGAATTTGGAAGTTAACAATGATTATGGCAGAAATTGGATGGAGAGAAAAAGCTTCATAAATCAAAAATGATGTAAAGACCACAGTAAATTATGACGGTAGTATGGGAGATCAATTGATGACCAAATAAGGACGAGTTGAAGATGATGTAATTGGATAACCACTTTATTTTCTAGCTCTTCCATGCTAAGTGATACCCTACTTCAAAATGGACACCCTGCTGTCCTGGCTTGAACAGTATCATCACTTTCTCAGAGTATAGACATGAATATCTTAGAAAATCCATGACTAGCTTTTATCTGATACATAGATTCTTCCATTTCAAAGTCTATCTTTAATTAATGCTTAAATACTCCTGTGGGTATTTTATTAACTTTCTTAATCAGAGCTTTATGGTTCCCCTTTTTTTCTTTTACTCTTTCTCATTCCACAAAGCAGGATTAGGGAGCTACATTCTCAGTAACGACTTCACTAGTTATTGAAATTTATCAGAATGCTTTTAGGTCAAGAGAATAAAAAATCATCAGCCAAAACAGTATCAGAACTGAAAAATTTCAGAAGTCTCCAGTTAGATTTCACTTTTTGATCATAGCTTCTTTCTGTATATTGATACCTAATCTTTATTTGAAAATATTTAGAGTTAAACTCAAAGATGCCTGTTGGGACATACTACTCACAAACATTGCCGTATTCATATGTGCTCTACAGGTTAGTACTTTTGCAGTAGCTTAGGAGAGAAGATAATTCAGTTAACATACATTAGGATGCTTGTTTGAGTCTGTATTCTTTAAAAATTAATTATGGCCATTCAATTTACTGTGAAAAAACTAAGCTGATTAAACTAGATTGATTTGCACTAGATTTGTATTTCAATACATCACACTAGCCTTCATTTCTTTTCCAAATACTTTTTTATTATACTAATAAATACTTATTTTAGTTATAAAAAACATTTCCAAAGCACACACAGACACACACACACACACACACACACACACACACACCACACAAAGTGTACACTAAAGAAAATGATTTTAAATTTGGAGGGGGAAATACATAATATTTTTCATACGTAATAAAGTATTACATAAAACACATCAGTAAATAGCTTAAATTGCTTATAAGTAGGAAAAGACAAATGCTTTTTCTTATTTGAAACTCCTTTCCAGCACAGGCTTTTAAAATGATGCTATTTAAAATTTAAATAGGCCGGGCGCGGTGGCTCAAGCCTGTAATCCCAGCACTTTGGGAGGCCGAGACGGGCGGATCATGAGGTCAGGAGATCGAGACCATCCTGGCTAACACGGTGAAACCCCGTCTCTACTAAAAAAATACAAAAAACTAGCCGGGCGAGGTGGTGGCGCCTGTAGTCCCAGCTACTCGGGAGGCTGAGGCAGGAGAATGGCGGGAACCCGGGAGGCGGAGCTTGCAGTGAGCTGAGATCCGGCCACTGCACTCCAGCCTGGGTGACAGAGCAAGACTCCGTCTCAAAAAAAAAAAAATTTAAATAAAATAAGCAGTTCTGAAGATCTCTAAGTGTTTCTATACAAGCCTTAAAGACGTATATACATAATTTGGCCATTTGAAATACCAGTAGGATAAAACTGTGGCTGATCAACTTCAATCTAATATCAGAAAAAAAAATGTGTGAAAAACTTTGAAAAGGTAAAATAAAATTACTAGGAGTCCTGGCTAGTACACTCTTCAGAACTATCTGTGCCTTTCAATCTCCTTGAACAATTTTACAACTCTAAGAAAAACTATGAGTAATCCAAATGATTCTTGTTTATAGAGATATAAATAATTGTGTTCAGCTAAGTTACGTTTGATTATTGCCCAGTGAATATTGACTAGTTTTGCACCTATCTGTGAATTTAGTTTAGCATTTTTGATTGCCAATATCGATATAGACATAGGAGTAGATATAAACATAGACATAGATATAAAATAGATACATATATAGAGAAATGCTCTTTGAATTCTCATAACTGATTTATTCTTTAATGAGTTAAATGATATCTTCGGCATGTGCTCATTTTATATTTATAAGGGGCAACCTGGTTTTATGTTCTTAAAAATGTTCCTTGGCAATTAATAAAATTCAAATTTACTAACTGTAGGTTAAAATATTTTGTCAACAAAGCTCCTACTTTACCAAATTTGTTTAAAATTTTAAAACTTTCACCATAAAACAATTTCTCATTTTTGCAATTGTTTGAGAAAACTTTGTCTAAAGTGTGTCCTAACAATTATTTTCTGAGATAGTTCTTGAAAGGGAAGTTTTATGGTAAAATACATGTATAAAATGCAATATATCTTTCTGATAAGAATCCTAATGGTTTTACTGCACAACTATCTACTGGGACTTAGAGGCTTTTAAAATCAAGTTGATGTTTCTCAAGCAATCGCACCTTCAACTATTCTTCATAAACCTTCTGCTATAGGTACAGGAATATTCACAATCTCCTTGATCTCCCCTAGCTTTACCTATTTTGAACTTTCCAACTTTGTTTATCCTCTTCTCCTTGCCTCACCTCTCTACTATAATGGTCTCCCCTCATCTCTCTGCTTTTCCAATTTGAATCAACAATTGTACTTCTCCCACTTCTATTTTTTATAACAATTGAAATGTATGCTTATGTTTGCCACTGGATGGTGAGTTCTTAGAGGATCAAGAATATCTTATTCATCTTTGTATGGCAGGGCAAGGGATAATTTAAGTGAAGTAACACTCTGGTTTAGTTAAGCCTTCTCTTTGAAGGTTTTGATTTTGGAGTAGCAAAAAATGCTGCCCCCAAATATGGCACATTGGCACACTATGTATTTTAAGCTGAAGGAAACTGAGAAACTTGCAGAAGCAGAAAAATTGTTCTGAACTCCTGCCTCCTCTTTTTTAAACACTGTGACAAGTGCCATGCTTTAAACCAGGAGGGAAGGAATATTACATAGAAAGGCCAAGAAGAATCTAAACAAACAGGCCGTGCTTGGTACACCTCATCCCCAGTTCATTACCATTAGGTCATACCTTTTTTTTTTGTTCCAATCATACTTCTACAAAATTGTCTATTCTTCATCAAACCTAGGCATAAAAATACTTTTCCCTGGGTCTTCATTTTAGAAAGCTTCTAGGTCACATAACATTTTGACGAAATAAATTTGTTATGCCTTTTCCTTGCTAATCTGTCTTTGTTATAGAAGTGTCAGCCATAAACCTATTTATGTACCTGAAATTTTAATTCTCTATTCGTAGTGTTTGTGTTATTGCTGATATTATTATGTAATTCTGTTAATCTCATTGCTTTTTGCTGTATTTCCCACCTCAATTTTCAGTTTCTTGGGCCAAATGATCTTTATGTGCCTACATCACCTGTAAGAGAACTCTTCAAGAGCTAGAAATGAATTACTACTTGAATTATTTGAATTGAAGGTAAGTACTACTTAGTAGAAGCACCAATGATCACAGAGGGACAGAAAAAAATGTGCAGGACAAATTTACTGCCATGAATTAAACACTTGTGCTAAGAAGTTTACGTAGTCTAATGATTAGTGAAGCTACTTTTGTAACTTGGTTAAATTACATTTTTACTCTACGTTTAATATTATTCTGATTATTTATCTTCATTGTAAAAGCATTTAGAAAAAATAAGCATTGCTTCTTATTCTAAATGACTTACATATTAAGCACAACTACATAAAAAACACAGTCTTCTCAGTGGTTGTTATATGACTTAAATGAGTTTATACACAGCCATTACTAATTGGGGTTCTCACCTATTTACCTCAATAAATATGTGTTGAATAAGTGTATTAACTAGGTACTATACTGAGCACTGAAATAGAAAGATGGAGCGAATAATACAAAGACTTGATTATTTTCTTGAGGGGATGGGGCCAAAATGGCTGACTAGAAGCAGCAGTGATTGGAGGCTGTCATCGAAAAGAACCATAACCGTCTGTGAATCCTGAACAGGCAACTGAGGGTATGCAGGTTCTTCATCAAAACTGACCTGCAATCCCAGCAATTTGGGAGGCTGAAAGGGGCAGATCACCTGAGGTCAGGAGTTTGAGACCAGCCTGGCAAACATAGTGAAACCCTGTCTCTACTAAAAATACAAAGAAGATCTGGGTGTGATGGTGGACACCTGTACTCCCACCTACTCAGGAGGCTGAGGCAGGAGAATCATTTGGGAGGCGGAGGTTGCAGTGAGCCAAGATCATGCCGTTGCACTCCAGCTTGCACAACAAGAGTGAAACTCTGTCTCAAAAAAAAAAAAAAAAAAAAAAAAAGAACTGACTAGGCAGCTGGTGTGACCCATGGAAAGGAAGGAAGAGCAGTGTGGTGTGGTGGCCCACCTAAGAGCCACACGGGGCAGGGGAGCCCCCACGCCCCAGTCAAGGGAGGTGGTGAGTGTGCTACCCAGCCTAGTAAACTGTGCTTTTTCCATGGAACTGTGGAACCCAGGCATTGGAGGATCCTACTTGTGAACCCATGCCAATCTGCAGCAGAACCCGTGCAGATTCTCAATAGTAACTCAACTAGAATCTGCTTAAGTCTCCCATGGAAGGGGCAACCAGCACCACAGCTTCTGCTGCCTACTGTCTAAGCTGCCTGAGGTCCTTAGGGGAGAGGCACTAGCCAACACTGGGACTGATAGCTGCCTAACACATTAAGCTCCCAGGGCGGGTGTAGGGCAGCAGCCATCTCTATAGCTCCAGGATATGCTTTTCCCCTGATGGAGCCAGGGAGGCTGGATGGCTTGGTCCCAAGAGGTATTCCCCACAGCCCAACACACCGGCTGTGGCAGACTGCAGCCAGAATGCCTCTTCAGGCCTGACCCATCCCTTCTCACTGGGTGGGGCCTCCCTGCAGGAACTCCAACAACTCCAGCCAGGGGCTCAGGGACAGAAGTCTGATCTCCCTGGGCCCAAGCCCCTAGGGAGAGGGGTTGCCACAGTCTCTGCAGACCAGCAGACTTGGCCTTTCCTCTTGCTAGTTCTGAGGAATCTGGGCAGCCTAGACAAATGGGTTTCTCCCCAGCAAAACACATTTTTCACCAAGGGATGGTCAAAGTGCTTTGTCAAACAGGTCCTGCTCCTTGTGCCACCCAACTGGGTGAGACTCTCAAACAGGGATTGTCAGACACCATATATAGGAGCATTCCCACTGACATCAGGTAGGTGCCTCTTGAGGTCAGAGATCTCAGAAGAAGTGCGCACCCATTTTTGCTGTTCTCCAACCTCCTCAAGTGACATCTCCAGGCGCAGGAGTGAACCAGATGAATAGGGCTTGAAGCGAACCTCTGGCAAACCTCCGCAGCCCTACAGAAGAGGGACCTGACCATTGAAATAAAACAATCAAACAGAAAACAACAACAGCATCAGCAAAAAAGAAGTCCCAACAAAAGCCCCATCCAAGGGTCAGCAGCCTCAAACATCAAAACTAGACATACCCATGAAGATGAGAAAGAATCAGTGAAAAAATGCTGAAAACCCAAAAGGCCAAAGTTCCTCCTCTCCTGCAAATGATCACAATGCCTCTCCAGCAAGGGTGCAGAACTGGGCAGAGGATGAGATGGACAGATTGACAGAAGTAGGCTTCAGAAGGTGGGTAATAATAAACGCCACTAAGCTAAAGAAGCATGTGCTAAGGTTCTTAACAAAGAAGCTAAGAACCTTGATAAAAGGTTAGAGAAGGTAATAACTAGAATAACCAGTTTAGAGAGGAACATAAATGACCTGATGGAGCTAAAAACATAGCACGAGAACTTAGTGAAGCACACACAAGTATCAATAGGTGAATTGACTAAGTAGAAGAAAGGATATCAGAGTTTGAAGACTACCTTGCTGAAATAAGTCATGAAGACAAGATTAGAGAAAACAGAATGAAAAGGAATGAACAAAATCTCTGAGAAATATGGGACTAAGTAAAAACAAAAAACAAAAAGCAAAAAACAAACCTATGACTGATTGGAGTATCTGAAGGAGATGGGGAGAAGGGAACCAAGCTGGAAAACACATGTCAGGATACTATCCAGGAGAACTTCCCCAACCTAGCAAGAAAAGCCAACTTTCAAATTCAGGAAGTACATAGAACACCACTAAGATACTCCATGAGAAGATCAACCCCATGACACATAATCGTCAGATTCTCCAAGTTTGAAATGAAGGAAAAACTGTTATGGGCAGCAAGAGAGAAAGGCCAGGTCATCTACAAAGGGAAGCACATCAAATTAACAGCAGACCACTCAGCAGAAACCCTACAAGCCAGAAGAGAGTGCATGTCAATATTCATCATTCTTAAAGAAAAGAATTTTCAACACAGAATTTCATATTCAGCCAAACTAAGCTTCATAAGTGAAGGTAAAATAATATCCTTTCCAGACAAGCAAATGCTGAGGGATTTCAGCACCACCAAGCCTGCCTTGCAAGAGCTCCTGAAGGAAGCACTAAATATGGAAAGGAATAACCAGTATCAGCCACTGCAAAAACACACCAAAATATAATGACCAATGACACTGTGAAGAAACTGTACCAACTAGTGTGCAAAATAACCAGATAGCATCACGATGACAGGATCAAATTCACACATAACAATATTAATCTCAAATGTAAATGGGCTAAATGCCCCAATTAAAAGACACAGACTGGCAAATTGGATAAAGAGTCAAGACCCATTGGTGTGCTGTATTCAGGAGACCCATCTCACGTGCAAAGACATACATAGGCTCAAAATAAAGGAATGGAGGTATATTTACCAAGTAAATGGAAAGCCAAAAAAAAAAGAAAAAAAAAAAAAAAAAAAAAGCAAGGGTTGCAATCCTAGTCTCTGACGAAACAGACTTTAAACAAACAAAATCAAAAGACAAAGAAGGACATTACATAATGGTAAAGAGATCAATGCAACAAGAAGAGCTAACTCTCCTAAATATGTATGAACCCAATAAAGGAGCACCCGGATTCATAAAGCAAGTTCTTAGAGACCTACAAGGAGACATAGTCTCCCACACAATAATAGTGGGAGACTTTAATACCCTACTGTCAATATTAGACTGATTAATGAGACTTAAAATTAACAAGGATATTCAAGACTTGAACACAGCTCTGGATCAAGTGGACCTAATAGACATCTACAGAACACTCTATACCAAATCAACAGAATATACATTCCTCTCAATGCCACATTGCACTTATTCTAAAACTGACCACATAATTGGAAGTAAAACCATCCTCAGCAAATGCAAAAGAACTGAAATCATAACGAACAGTCTCTCACACCACAGTGCAATCAAATCAGAGTACAGGATTAAGAAACTACTCACTCAAATCCGCACAATTACATGGAAATTGAACAACATGCTCCTGAATGACTCCTGATTAAATAATGAAATTAAAGCAGAAATGAGTAAGTTATTTGAAACCAACGAGAATAAAGAGAAAACATACCAGAATCTCTGTGACACAGTGAAAGCAGTATTAAGAGGGAAATTTATAGCACTAAATACTTATATCGGAAAGCTGGAGAAAGATCACAAAATGACAACCTAACATCAGAATTAAAAGAGCTAGAGGCTGGATGCAGTGGCTCATGCCTGTAATCCCAGCACTTTGGGAGGCCAAGGTGGGTGGATCACCTGAGGTCAGGAGTTCAAGACCAGCTGAAATTAGATGGTGAAACCTCATCTCTACTAAAAATACAAAAAATTAGCCAGGCATGGTGGTGCAAGCCTATTATCCCAGCTACTTGGGAGGCTGAGGCAGGAGAATTGCTTGAACCTGGGAGGCAGAGGTTGCAGTGAGTCAAGATCATGTCATTGCACTCCAGCCTGGGCTATGAGAGTGAAAATCCATTTCATAAAAAAGGGTTGGTGGGGGGGGCAGAGAAGCAAGAGCAAACAAATCCAAAAGCTACCAGAAGACAAGAAATAACTCAAATCAGCACAGAACTGAAGGAGACAAAGACACGAAAAACCCTCCAAAAAATCTAGGAATCCACGAGCTGTTTTTTTGAAAAAATTAACAAAATAGATAGATCATTAGCTAGACTAATAAAGAAGAAAAGAGAGAAGAATCAAATAGACACAACAAAAAATGATAAAGGGAATATCACCACTGATCCCACAGAAATATAAACTACAATAAGAGAATACTATAAACAACTTTACAAAATAAATGAGAAAATCTAGAGGAAATGGAAAAATCCTTGGACACATATACCTCACAAGACAACCAGGAAGAAGCTGAAATCCTGAATAGACCAATAACAAGTTCTGAAATTGAGGCGGTAATTAATAGCCTACCAACCAAAAAAAGCACAGGACCAGACAGATTCACAACACAATTCTACCAGAGGTACAAAAAGGAGCTGGTATTATTCATTCTGAAAGTGTGCCAAAAAGAGGGAATCCTCCCTAACTCATTTTACGAGGCAAGCATCATCCTGATACCAAAACCTGGCAGAGATGCAACAAAAAAAGAAAATTTCAGGCCAATATCCCTGATGAACATCAATGTGAAAATCCTCAATAAAATATTGGCAAACTGAATCCAGCAGCACATCAAAATGCTTGTCCACAATGATCAAGTTGGCTTCATCTTTGGGATGCAAAGCTGGTTCAACATATGCAAATCAATAAATGTAATCCATCACATAAACAGAACCAATGACAAAAGCCACATGATTATCCCAATAGATGCAGAGAAGGCCTGCAATAAAATTCAACATCCATTCATGTTAAAAACTCAATAAAATTAGGTATTGATGGAACATATCTCAAAATAATAAGAGCTATTTATGACAAACCCATGACCAATATCAAACTGAATGGGCAAAAGCTGGAAGCATTCCTTTGAAAATGGGCACAAGACAAGGATGCCCTCTCTTACCACTCCTATTCAACATGGTATTGGAAATTCTGGCCAGGGCAGTCAGGCAAGAGGAAGAAATAAAATGTATTCAGATAGGAAGAGAGGAAGTCAAATTGTGTCTGTTTG
The DNA here is from genome assembly GCF_001698545.2 of Rhinopithecus bieti. NCBI lineage: Eukaryota > Metazoa > Chordata > Mammalia > Primates > Cercopithecidae > Rhinopithecus > Rhinopithecus bieti. The sequence goes on from NW_016816945.1 coordinate 2,725,642, forward strand.
CAGATGACATGATTCTATCTTTAGAACACACTGTTGTCTCAGCCCACAAACTCCTTAAGCTGATAAGCAACTCCAGCAAAGTCTCAGGATACAAAATCAATGTGAAAAAATCACAAGCACTCCTATACACCAACAACAGACAAGCAGAGAGCCAAATCATGAATGAACTCCCATTCACAATTGTTACAAAGACAAGAAAATATCTAGGAATACAGCTAACAAAGGATGTGAAGGACCTCTTCAAGGAGAACTACAAACTACTGCTCAAGGAAGTAAGAGAGGACACAAACAAATGGAAAAAAATTCCATCCTCATGGATAGAAAGACTCAAGATCATGAAAATAACCATACTGACCAAAGTAATTTATAGATTCAATACTTTTCCATCAAACTACCATTGACATTCTTCACAGAATTAGAAAAAACTACTTTAAATTTCATATGGAACCGAAAAAGAGCCTATACAGTCAAGACAAACCTAAGCAAAAAGAACAAAGCTGGAGGCACAATGGTACCTGACTTCAAACTACACTACAAGGCTACAGTAATTAAAACAGCAGGATACTAGTAACAAAACAGATATGTAGACCAATGGAACAGAATAGAGATCTCAAAAATAACACCACACATCTACAACCATCTGATCTTCAACAAACCTGACAAAAATAAGCAATGGGGAAAGGATTCCCTATTTAATAAATGGTGCTGGGAAAACTGGCTAGCCATATGCAGAAAACTGAAACTGGACCCCTTCCTTATGTCTTATGCAAAAATTAACTCAAGATGGATTAAAGACTGAAATGTAAAACTCAAAAACATAAACACCATAGAAGAAAACCTAGGCAATACCATTCAGGACATGGGCATGGGCAAAGACTTCGTAACTAAAACACCAGAAGCAATGACAACAAAAGCCAACACTGACAAATGGGATCTAATTAAGCTAAGGAGCTTCTGTACAGCAAAATAAACTATCATCAGGGAGAATAGTCAACCTAGAGAAGGGGAGAAAATTTTTGCAATCTACCCATCTGACAAAGGGCTAATATCCAGAATCTACAAGGAATGTAAACAAATTTACAAGAAACAAAACAAAAACAACCCCATCAAAAAGTGGGCAAAGGATATGAACAGACACTTCCAAAAGAACACATTTATGTGGCCAACAAACATATGAAAAAAGCTCAACATCACTGATCATTAGAGAAATGCAAATCAAATCCACAATGAGATAGCATCTCACACCAGTCAGAATGGTGATTATTAAAAAAGTCAAGGAACAATAGATGCTGGTGAGGCTGTGGAGAAATAGGAATGCTTTTACACGGTTGATGGGAATGTAAATTAATTCAACCATTAGACAAGGTGGCGATTAAATTAATTCAACCATTAGACAGGGTGGCGATTCCTCAAGTATCGAGACCCAGAAATACCATTTGACCCAGCAGTCCCATTACTAGGTATATACCCAAAGGAATAGAGATCATTCTACTATAAAAACACATGCACACGTATGTTTATTGCAGCACTATTTACAATAGCAAAGCCATGGAACCAACCCAAATGCCCATCAGTGATAGACTGGATTAAGAAAATGTGGTATATATACACCATGGAATACTATGCAGTCATAAAAAGGAATGAGATCATGTCCTTTGCAGGGACATGGATGAAGTTGGAAGCCATCAACTAACACAGGAAAAGAAGACCAAAATACTGCATGTTCTCACTCATAAGTGGGAGTTGAACAACAGGAAAACATGTACATAGGGAGGGAAACAGCACACACTGGGGCTGCTGGGGGATTGGGGGTGAGGGAGGAGAGGATATTAAGACAAATAGCTAATGCATGCTGGGATTAAAACCTAGATGACGGGTTGACAGGTGCAGCAAACCACCATGGCACATGTGTACCTATGTAACAAACTTACACATTCTACACTTATATCCAGGAATTTAAAGTAAAATAAATAAAAAATAAAGAATTAAAAAAAAAAAAAAAAAAAAAAAAAAAAAAAAGACTTCACAACCCAACCATGCAACCATGATAAAAGCTCTCTGGTTATAACTGGTAACATTGAGATTCCAATAAAGTATATAAAATCACCACAAAATTAAAGAGACTAATTCAGACTGGAGGAGCAGTTGGTAAGAGATTAAAAGTGAAAATGCCATTGAGTTGGTTGCTAAAAGATGGGTAATAAAAGGATAAATTTTACCAGTGGATGTGTAGTTCATGCATTCTATGATGAGGGCAAATAGGTATGAAACAAGGTCACACACAGTCAAGAATCAGCCACTTGTGAGGCACTTCCCTGGAGAAAAGAGTGTCTTTTTCTTCACATGTAGGCACTACCTTCTCAGCAATTAGAATACAGCAAAGCATTCTGATTTGCACAATAACATAGAGGCTTTTGTTGCATAATAATATCTAGACAATATTAACATTGTGAGCTTGTAGTGCTCTTGAGGAGTACATATTTGAGTAAAAAGGGGATAACATCAGTAAAGTCATAGGAATAAGAGAGTATAAAGTTGGGTAGGGAGTACAGAATAGTCTGTTTAGAGCAGAGTGCTGCTAGAGGGAGGAGGGAGGAAGTTATAGCAGAAAATTTAGCGTGAGATAAGTCTAGACTAGAAAGAACAGAGCACATTGTCTGAAATGCCATTTAAGCAAATTCAGTTTTATTCTGTGAACAACTGCAAGCTATTAATATATTTAAATCGGAAGTGATATGATCAGAACTTTATTTTAAAGACAGTTGAGGTTTGTAGGCCAGAGAAAAGACTTGGGTTGAAGAAAAGATGAAGAATAGGAATGAAGATCTCAGGTGGAAGAATAATGTGAATTCGTAGAGAAATTATGACAGCCTAAGTTAGAATAGGAGGAGTCGTATTGAAAAGGAATGATCCTTTTGAGACTCCTTTTAGAAGTAAAGTGAGTAGAAAAACATTAGATATTGGCAATGAAGATTGTTGCAAAAGACCGAGGTTGACAGCACTGGTCAAGAGGCTGATGATGATGCCATTTGTGATAATAAGAACAACTCGTAACTAAGAGGTAGATAGGTTTTGTTGAACAAGTGGAGAGACGGGGAAAGACAGAGTTATTTTATTGCCTGATCTTTGGTAATATATTAGTACATTATTTGTTCTTTGTTTCAGTTTTTCAAAGTAGAATGTACTATGTTATAAACAAAATACTAATTATTAGATCTTAAAATTTAGTATGCAATATTCACATGTAATTGATTTAAATGCTTCTATTACACCTAAATTGTACCTACCTAACTTTTTTCATTTCTTTAAGTAAATTCTTTCCATATGTTTCTGCTTTTAGTTTTTGCTTAACAATCAGGCTTTTCTCTTTTAGGACAGCCTCATTCTTCTTCAGTCTGTCAATTTTAAGTAGTCCTCTGGTCAAAAGAGTGCGCTCATTATTTAAATTTTGTACTAATAAACGCTCTGCAGCCTTTTGGGATTTTTCTTTTAGAAACAGAGCTCTTTTCTCTCTAGCTTTTTCAAGGTAGTTGAATCTGTTTTGCCAAACTTGTCGTAAACCGTTCTGAATTATCTCTTTATTTTCTTCAATTAGTTTTTGTGTAGCATATTTTTTCTGATTCAAATGTTCATTAACAGTTACTCTAACTCTTTCTCGAGCAACTTGTGCCATGGCTACAACTCTTACTTTTTCTTTATGGCATTCCTGCTTCTTTTGTTCTGTGTAATATTTGTCAATATCACTAAATGTTCGGAGTTTCATACCAGCTCTTTGTGTTGCAAAAAACTCTTTCATACTCCTCTCCAATCGTATGTCTTTTTTAATGATTTGCTTTGGATGAGTAGCAAAGATTGGCTGAGGATATGCAGGAAAAAAATCTTGTTTATTCTCTTTCAATACTGCAATATTCTTCAATGAAACGGAAGTACATATGGGTAGTTTGAAAACTGATATCCTAAAACTGGTATCCAATTTTTCATCCACCATTTCATCTTTAGACTCCTGACCTACATCAAACAAAAGACAAATATTATACATTATACAAGAGCTAAGCACATTTTATTTTCTGTTCAAATATATCAGTAAAGTTGATAAAAACCTGTTATTTACTAAGAGGATTTTTTCCCAAGTATGTTTTCAACTTGTGATTTAATAGTAACTTTGGAGAAAAAATTACTATTAAAACATTTTCACATAGAAATGCACAAAATCTAATTCTTATATTTTCTGTATTATCTTTCACAATTGCTTAACTTGCACTGACTCAATAGCAGCACCTAATCATATACTTAGTACTACTTAATGACACATATTATTTTTTCATGTAGTTTGCTAAAAGAAACAAAGTTTAAGCAAAGAACAATTCATGAACAGGGTAGCACCCAGAACCAGTGAAATTTTAGAAAACTCTGCTTAATAAATGAGCAGGGAGTATTTATAGATAGAAAATGGAAGAAATATAGAAATAGTTTGATTGGTTATGGTTCAGTTTTGCCTTATTTGGACATAATCATATCAATTGGTGGCCTGTGATTGGCTGAAGCTTGGCTGCTGTGATTGGCTATGACTTAAGTTATCTTTTACAAAAATATACCCCTAAGTTAGGCTTTCAGTTTGTTTGCATACTAAGTTAGGTTGCAATTCATTATGTAAGGAATCAAGGAACAGAGGCAGCCTTAGGCCACATTTAACAAGTTATTATTATGTCATAGTTGCAAAGGCATTGTAATCCATTTTACCTTATTTTTATTAACTCTGGTGGAAAATAATAGCAGCCATCAATTGTTTTCGCTTTTTTGGACAGATAAAATACTAAAACTCTTAACTTCCTTTGCTTTCCTTTGTGTGACCATGGGCTAAGTCCTTTTTAATAGAGTGTGAACACAATTGCTATGTGTCATTTCTTGTCCAAGGGATTGTTTTAAGAAACAATGTGCACCTTCTTTCCACTATGTAGAGATGAGAATGAAACCAAAGATGGTAGAACTATAAGATAGACACCGCCTGCCTGCCTGAATCACTTGTTGAAAAAACTACTCACGGACCGGAATCATCCAAGTTGGTCACTCACGGAGCCAGAAATCAAAAGTAATTATGTTTTGGTCAATATATATTTCTGGGTGTATTTGTTACTATACCCAACCTAATTAATACAATAAATTGAACCACATTGTTGTTGGCATATTTACATTTTGACAAACCTATTAATGAATTCAGAATCAGGTGACAAATACAAGTATAAAAGTTATGCTTGTTCATTTAGGAGAAAAATATGTTTCCTGATTTCTTCCACTTATTAAAATTACATTCCTGCTAACTCTAGTCTACAAGCGTTTGATCTTCCCTAGAAAATTACCTTGTCTTTATGTGTAAAAATGTCAAATATGATGCTGGTAGTTTTATGGAAGTTAAAGGAACCATGAAGAAGGGCAGGGCTTGTGGTCTAGACAGACAGTAGAAAATAATTGAATAGGCAAGATTTTCATGAAAGGCTACAGGAGTATCAACATTGGAAAAGTAAGTAATTCTACAGCAAAGTAGGAAATCAAGTCCATCAAGTAGAAAAGGCAGTTCATCAGAATACAAAGCCAAAGTGTCCAGAAATAAACACTAAATGTGTGTGTCCAAAGCAAGACATGGGGGACCCAAAGAGTCAAAAGCCAAAGTCTCTCATTAGTTGGTTGAACATTGTCCCATTAACACTTTAAAAAGTCTCCTAATTTCTTTCTCTGTTTTCAGAATCTCTGTTTCAAGAAATCACTCACTGCCATAATATTTATCTTTCTTAAATAGGGTTCTAACAACATTGTATCTTACACAGAACAAAGGAAGACAAAATCTTTACGGTTTTCCACCCATAGGCCAAAGAATAGTTTCCACTTTTAGCCTAGGATTAAACAATAGCAGAAAAGAGCGACTTATTTTTTCCCAGCACATGCATCATATCTTATCATCATTGAGCCTTTGTGTCTACTATTTTATGTTTTGTTCAGTATGCTGTTTTTCTTATCTATATCTGTTCATATTCTATGCATTCTTCCATGGCTTTCCACATGTCATATTTTCCTTATTGCTTAAAAAATTGATATGTTTTAAACTATCATATATGTTTTTCCTGATAGAATTACTCATATTACACTTACATTAAAGCTCTATGTAGTAGTTTTTAGCTACAAGATTGAACTTGATACAAGCTTCTTAGGAGTAAGGATCTACTCCTCTGGTCTTTGGTGCCACATTCCTAGCCCCTAGCCTACTATTTTGCACAGTATGGTTTGTGAGGCAGTGTAGTTTAGATGTGTGTCCCCTCCAAATCTCATGTTGAAATGCAATCCCCAAAGTTGAATACTGGGCCTGGTGAGAGGTGTTTGGGTCATGGGAAAGATCCCTCATGAATGGCTAGGTGACCCCTCATGATAACAAGAGAGTTCCTGTTAATGGTAGTTCACATGAGAGCTAGTTGTTTAAAAAAGCTGGGCACCTCTGTCTTCATGTGATATGCCAGCTCCCACTTCACCTTCTGCCATAATATTAAGGGAAATTTATAGCACTAAATGCCCACAGGAGAAAGCAAAAAGATCTAAAATTGACACCTTAATATCACAATTAAAAGAACTAGAGAAGAAAAGGCAAACAAATTCAAAAGCTAGCAGAAGACAAGAAATAACTAAGATCAGAGCAGAACAGAAGCAGACAGAGACACAAAACTCTTCAAAAAAATCAATGAATCCAGGAGCTGGTTTTTTTTTTTTTTTTTTGAAACCATCAACAAAATAGATAGACCACTAGCCAGACTAATAAAGAAGAAAAAAGAGGAGAGTCAAATCGACGCAGTAAAAAATGATAAAGGGGTTATCACCACTGATCCCACAGAAATACAAACTATCATCAGAGAATACTATAAACACCTCTATGTAAACTAGAAAATCTAGAAGAATTGGATAAATTCCTGGACACATACACTCTCCCAAGACTAAACTAGGAAGAATTTGAATCCCTGAATAGACCAATAACTAGTTCTGAAATTGAGGCAGTAATTAATAGCCCACCAACCAAAAAAAGTCCAAGACCAGATGGATTCACAGCCAAATTCTACCAGAGGTACAAAGAGGAGCTGGTACCATCCCTTCTGAAACTATTTCAAACAATAGAAAATAGGGAATCCTCCCTAACTCATTTTATGAGGCAAGCATCATCCTGATACCAAAACCTGACAGAGATACAACAAAAAAAGAAAATTTCGGCCAACCCTGATGAACATTTATCTGAAAATCCTCAATAAAATACTGGCGAACTGAATCCAGCAGCACATCAAAAAGCTTATCCACCACTATCAAGTCAGCTTCATCTTTGGGATGCAAGTCTGGTTCAACATATGCAAATCAATAAACATAATCTATCACACAAACAGAACCAAGGACAAAAACCACATGATTATCTCAATAGATGCAGGAAAGGTCTTTGACAAAATTCAGCAGGCTTCATGCTAAAAATGCTCAATAAACTAGGCATTGATTGAACATATCTCAAAATAAGAGCTTTTTATAACAAACCCACAGCCAATATCATACTGAATGGGCAAAAACTGGAAGCATTGCCTTTGAAAACTGGCACAAGGCAAGGTTGCCCTCTCTCATCACTCCTATTCAACATAGTATTGGAAGTTCTGGTCAGGGCAATCAGGCAAGAGAAAGAAATAAAGCAATATTCAAGTAGGAAAAGAGGAAGTCAAATTGTCTTTGTTTGCAGATGACATGATTGTATATTTAGAAAAACCCATCTTCTCAGCCCAAAATCTTAAACTGATAAGCAACTTCAGCAAAGTCTCAGGATACAAAATCCATGTACAAAAATCACAAGCATTCCTATACACCAGTAACAAACAAACAGCCAATTCATGAGTGAACTCCCATTCACAATCGCGACAAAGAGAATAAAATACCTAGGAATACAGCTAACAAGGGATGTGAAGGACCTCTTCAAGGAGAACTATAAGCCACTGCTCAAGGAAATAAGAGAGGACACAAACAAATGGAAAAAAATTCCATCCTCATGGACAGGAAGAATCAATATCATCAAAATGGCCATATTGCCCAAAGTAATTTATAGATTTAATGCTATCCCTATCAAGCTACCATTGACTCTCTTTACAGAATTGGAAAAATCTACTTTAAAGTTCATACGGAACCAAAAAAGAGCTCACATAGCCAAGACAATCCTATGCAAAAAGAACAAAACTGGAGTCATCATGCTACCTGACTTCAAACTATATTACAAGGCTACAGTAACACAAACAGCATGGTACTGGTACCAAAACAGATATGTAGACCAATGGAACAGAACAGAGGTCTCAGAAATCATGCCACATATCTACAGCCATCTGATAAAAACAAAAAATGGGGAAGGGATTCCCTATTTAATACACGGTGCTGGGAAAGCTGGCTAGCCATATGCTAGCTGAAATTGGATCCCTTCCTTACATTTTATACAAAAATTAACTCAAGATGGATTACAGACTTAAATATAAGACCTAAATCCATAAAAAATCTAGAAGAAATCCTAGGCAATACCATTCAGGACATCAGAATGGGCAAAGGTTTCATGACTAAAACACCAAAAGCACTGCCAACAAAAGCCAAAATAGACAAATGGGGTCCGATTAAACTAAAGAGCTTCTGCACAGCAAAAGAAACTATCATCAGAGCGAACAGGCAACCTATAGAATGGGAGAAAAATTTTTGCAATCTATCCATCTGACATAGGGCTAATATCCAGAATCTACAAAGAACTTAAACAGATTTACAAGAGAAAACCAAACAACCCGAACAAAAAGTGGGCAAATGATATGAACGGACACTTCTCAAAAGAAGGCATTTATATGGCCAACAAACATTAAAAAAAGCTCATCATCTCTGGTCATTATGGAAATACAAAACAAAACCACAGTGAGATACCATCTCACACCAGTTAGAATGGTGATCATTAAAAAGTCAGGAAACAACAGATGCTGGAGAGGATGTGGAGAAATAGGAATGCTTTTACACTGTTGGTGGAAGTGTAAATTAGTTCAACCATTGTGGAAGATAGTGTGGTGATTCCTCAAAGATATCGAACCAGAAATACCATTTGACCCAGCCATCCCATTACTGGATATATGCACAAAGGATTATAAATCATTCTACTATAAAGACACATGCACATGTATATTTATTGTGGCACTGTTCACTATAGCAAAGACCTGGAACCAACCCAAATGCCCATCACTGATAGACTGGATAAAGAAAATGGGGCACATATACACTATGGAATACTATGCAGCCGTAAAAAAGGATGAGTTCATGTTCTTTGCAGGGACATGGATGACACTGGAAACCATCATTCCCAGCAAACTAACACCAAAATAGATAACCAAGCACCACACGTTCTCACTCACAAGTGGGAGTTAAACAATGAGAAAACATGGGCACCGGGAGAGGAACATCACATTCTGGGACCTGTTGGGGTGTGATGGGCTAGGAGAGGGATAGCGTTAGGAGAAATACCTAATGTAGATAGATGATGGGTTGATGGGTGCAGCATACCACCATGGCACGTTCATACCTATGGAACAAACCTGCACATTCTGCACATGTACCCCAGAACTTAAAAATATATATATATGGCCTGAAAGAGGTCTTTCACCCTCTACCATCATGTAAGCACATAGTCAGAAGGCACCATGTATAAACCAGAAAGTGGGTTTTCAACAGACACCAAATTTGTTGGTGTCTTGTTCTTGGATTTCCTAGCTTCCACAATGATTTTTAAAAATAAATCTGTTGTTTATAAGCTACCCAGTTTATGGTATTTTGTTATAATAGCCCAAATGGACAAAGACAAAGCCCCAACCCCCAGTGTAGCTTTATTTGGTAGTGAGGCCCCTCAGAAAGTGATTAAGGTTAAATTCGGCCATAAAGGTGAAACCCTGATTGAATCAGGTTAGTGTTCTTATAAGAAGAAATATCAGATAGCTCACTTTCCCTCTCTCACTATGCATACATACCAAAGAAAGGCCATATGGACACAGCAAGATGGTGGTTTTCTATAAAGCAGAGAGTCCTCACTAGAAACTTACCATGCTGGCATCCTGATCTCAGACTCAGACTCTAGAATTGTAAGAAAACAAATTTCTGTTCTTTAAGTCACCCAGTCTGGAATTTTGTTATGACAGCTTGAATAGACTAACACAAAGGGAGCTCCCTCTCCTGAATTTTTATGTAAAGTTGCCCAACTGGTGTGCTGTGGCAAACTAGTGTGCTATTAATGGATAATAGGAGTGCTCAGAGATATTGATCATCCTGGGATGCTTATTTATTTCTATTTTATTTCAATTTTAATTCATCCTAGTGTGTTAACAATTCTTCTAATTTGGAGAAGGGAGGATAATGTTCCTAGAATGTCCAAAATGTGACCATTTGTCTAGTCTTGAGTCTCATATCTCAATTTCATTGTTTTATTAATATAACAGATACCAATTTCCCCCATAACCTCCCAGCAGCTACTTAAAATTACATATGATCTCAATGAAGGATTAAGTATCTTCTGGCTTCCTAGAATCATTTTGATTCATTCACTTATTAATTCATCTATCTATCCTTCCATCCATTCATTCATATTTTAGTAGCTTGCAAATTCTATGGAAATTCAGGGATCACAAATATAAAAGTTATTTCAAACTTTCCTTAGTTCTTAATTTTTTTCTGTAAATTTTGTTTGCCTTTGTGTTTGAGAGTTTTTTCCATGAATATTAGCAGTCTGTCTTTAATTGTAAATGTTTTCTTTGCTAAATATAGAAGTCTAATAATAATATAATGTGTGAACAGTGTATACATAAAATTGAATGTTTGTTGTTGTGTATAAGACACTTTTTAAAACAAAATACATGAGGTATTTACTAAGAAATGCACTATCCCAGGTCTCATGAAACTTCTAATGGAGAAGACAGATAACAAATTTATAAATAAGAAAATATCAAATAGAAATAAATGCTCTGATAAAAATTAATTGGCAGTGAGAGGGTCTAGTAATTAGATTGGGTGGATAGGAATGGCTTTTTAGAGGATATCTGATTTAATCCTAGATGGGAAAATATAAGTAAGAACAAGCAGGGAGAAAATCTGGGGGAATGAACATTCCAGAAGAAAAGGGAAGCTAATGTAAAGGCAGTAGACAGGAGCACATTTAGCCTGTTAGGGATACAGAGAGAAAGCCACCTGAAATCCGCTGAGTAAGAGAAGGGTGGTTCTAGAGATGGTTACATAGGTAAGGCAGGGGCCAGATTCTATGGGGCATGGTAGGTCACACAGTAGAAGTTCGGATTTCATTCTGAGATTTGAAGCCATTGAAGTAGGAGACTGATATGGTATGTGTTTTACCATGAAGGCAATGGGTTTGAATGTGGACCATAAAAGTTTAAGTAGGGGACTGGTTAAGAGGCTACTCTAGTGGCCCAGGTAAGGTTTTATGATAGGTAGGGCCTAGATGAAGGCAAAAAATTCACAGAGAAGTAGAAAGATTTGGCATATGTTTTACAAGTATAGTCAGAAGGGGTTGCTGATAACTTAGATAGCAGAAGTGAGACAGAAAAAAATCAAAGATGAATGGTAGCATTTTGGCTTGAGAAACCAGGTAAATGGTGATGCCATTTGTTGACATGGGAAAACTGGAGAAAAGCAGATTTGGTGAACTAGAAGAAATATTTTTATATGTATTACTGTTTCGCAGTTCATACTTTTCATATTTAAACACATAACTTTCTCCTAATTCAATGTCATATTCAAATTGTTTATCGTAAAAAATCATTTAAAACTTTCACTAATACAATGTCATTTTAAAGTATTTTATTCTTAAAATAAGAAAATCATTTTGAACAAATACTATTTCCATTTACATGATTCTTAGTAATACTCAGGTTAAAAGTGAAGAAAATGACACCTTTGCATCTTTTTATTTATTTATTTATTT
>NW_016816945.1:2738720-2742950 GCF_001698545.2 Rhinopithecus bieti
AAAAAAAAAAAAAAAAAAAAAAAAAAAAAAAGGAAAAGAAATGAATATAAGGAAGAAAGCAGTGGCATAAACTTCTGTCATGTACTGAGTTTTTCCTGATTTGCTAGATGCAAAAATGTCACTTAACTTATAGCAACGGTTGCAATTTCTTCCTATTTTCTTAGTAGCAAATGTTTTCAGTGAAGTCTCTCCCATTACACGTGTACATATACTCTGGTATAAATGACTTATCTAAGATATGGTACAAGATCACCATAATAAAGAATATAGTTTATGAAACATCTCACATCTAACATGTAATAAAGCTATACTGGGGATAGATTGTAATAGAATAGAAAGTTACAGAGATGCACAGGAATTATCCCTCTCACTTTACATCTTTAATCCATTTCTGAAAATTAGACATTCTGTAAAGAAGTGCTATCCTGGTGCCTATTTCTCTATATTCTACATGGGAAAATTGTAAAACATTAAATGTTAACCACCAACCCCTATTTGATTTCCAAAAATGAAAATAGAGCATTACAAACATTAAAGCAGAAAAACACACTAAAACACGAATTTATAAGTACCTTTCACACTAATGTGCAAATTACTTAAAACATTGCTTCTTGATCATCAGTTATTAAGGCTGCTTACAAGCAGTTATCCATTGCAATGATGTGGCTGTTAGTGACAACGGCGTCTCAAATAGCCATACTTATTGTTGACATTCGTCATGCTCTAAAAGTGCCTACATATGATTTTTAAAACATCCTTATTGAGATATACTTAATATCCCATATTAGTCGCATATTAAATCATTAAAGTGTACAATGTAATTGTTATAATGCATTTATAGAGTTGTGCAACCATAAGTACCACCACAGTCCAGGTTTAGAGCATTTTCATCACCCCAAACAGAAACCCCATACATATCAGCATCATTCACCATCCCCTGTCTCCTACCATCTCCCCCACCTTAAGCAACCACTAATCTACTTTCTGTCTGCCAGATTTGCCTATTCTGGATATTTCTTATAAATGTAATCATACAATATGTGGTCTTTTATAAGGGGTTTCATTATTCTAAGGCAGTACATTACAGCTTTATGATTTGTTCCCTTTTAAAATTTGCCTTTTATGCAGTTTGCTTTCACTACTCCACCCTGAGTTCTACCTGTCTGGTAATTTTAGGTAGAACAAAATATTTAAACCAATTTCATACCTGGCCATAAAGAGTGAAAAAAAATAGACTGGGCAAGTTTGGCTTAGAATTAAGGTCAAACTTTTTACAGGTTCCTTGATAATTATATTTCCCTTTTCCCAAGCTTACCATTTCTTTCATCTTCTAAGGATCATGATGCTTCAGTCTTTTTTTCCTCTATGATCAGGATCTTAATTTGAATATCTAAATTTCTCTACCTGATATCTTAGGTCCAAATATGTGAGTTCCACCAGGACCGCGCTGACTACGTAAGTCTTACTAGTCCGATGTCCACTGAAACAGTGCTTTGGATCTAACTTTCTCTTTTTTGAGCCATTGGACAGCTACAGCCACTGTTGGATAGTGGTTCGGGTAAAAAAAAACAGGAGCAAAATCACTTGCATGTCTGGAATGCCACATCCTATCATTTCAGAAAGTAACTTCATGAAAGCTACTTAAATTCACGATGTCATAGATTCTTCATCTATAAAATGGGAGAATGGAAGTGCCCACTTAATATATTTGCTGTGAGGATTGAGTAAAATCTGCTTGGCACTGAAGAAGAAACTTTAAAATTTAGCTGTTTTTCTTATATCAGCTCTCAATTTCATTTTTTGATCTACAACTTCTTATATCCTTGACAATGGAAGACATCTCTAATACACTCAAAAGCTTTTCTGACACTGCCTTTCTCACACTCTGGGCAGAGAGCTGTTATTAATTGGAGTAGATTATAAGCCAATACAGATTTACTATCTTCATCTGATATAATAAATTTTGCTTTATCTCTTATTATATAACAATTACACATCCCTCTCTGAGCTCTTCTCTCTGTGGAATATATTCAATTTGCATTTCCTTTTTGTTTCATAATGTGTATTATGTCTGACTTCTTTAAAACAAAATACATTCTAGATTGTAGGAATATTACTTACACTTGATCTTAATTCAAGTATTCAATTAATTTTTTATTTAAAAATTTCCTTGTTCACTATTCTTTCTGGCTTTAAAAATAACATCTTCTTTGAGATACAATTCATATGCCAAACAATGTATGTTTTTAAAGTGTACAATTACAATAATCAAAACAGTTTGGTATTGGCAAGAGTATTGACAAATAGATCAATGGAACAAAGTAGAGAGCCCAGAAATAGATCTGTCCTGTGATAAAAATAGTCAACTTATCTTTAACAAAAGAGCAAAGGCAAAATAATGAAGCGAGACAGTCTTTCCAACAAATGGTGATGAAATAAACGGTTCTCCATATGCCAATAAAACAAGTTAATCTAGACATAGACCTTACGCCCACGACAAAAATTAGTTTGAAATGGCTCATAGATTTAAATATAAAATACAAAACTATAAACTCAGAGAAGAAAACAGAAGAAATCCTATATAATTTTGAGTATGACAATAACTTCTTTAAAAAACACCAAAGATCCATGAAAGAAATAACTGTTAATCTGCATTTCATTAAAATTAAAATTTCTGCCCTGCAAAAGACAATATCCAGAGAATGAGAGAGCAGCCACAGACTTAGAAAACTATTTCAAAACACACAGTTGATAAATAACGTTATTAAAACTCAAAAATAATAAAATAAATAATCAGATGAAAAAATGAGCAAGGGGCTGAGTGCAATGGCTCACCCCTGTAATCTCAGTACTTTGGGAGGCTAAGGCAGGAGGATTGCTTGAGCCAAAGAGTTTGAGGTTGCAACAGCATATGATGGCACCATTGCACTCCAGCCTGAGCTACAGAGACAGACCTTGCCTCTAAAAGCAAATAAATAAATAAATAAATGAACAAGAGACCTCCTTTGTCCATTTCTTGACAAGAGACAAGAAAATATACAGACAGCAAGAAAGCATATAAAAAGATGCTCCACATCATGTGTTATTAGAGAATTGCAACTTCATAAGATAACACTACACACCTACTAGAATGGCCAAAATTCAAAACACTGACAACACCAAATACTGATGAGGTTATGGAAAAACAGGACCTCTCATTCATTGCTGGTGGGATGCAAAATGGTACCACCACGTTGGAAGACTGGCAGTGTTTACAAAACTAAAGATATTTTCACTGTAAAATCCAGCTGTCATGTTCCTTAGTATCCATCAAAATGAAATGAAAACACTGGAAACTTGTGTCTGTACAAAAAACCTGCACATGGATATTTATATTTAATAGCAGCTTTATTAATAATTGGCAAAATATGGAAACAATCAAATGTTCTTTAGTAGGTGAATGGATAAATAAACCTTGGTATATCCAGACAATGGAATATTATTCAGTGCTAAAGACTTGTGCTATCAAGACATTAAAAAAAACACAAAAAATAAATGCATAGTATTGAGTGAAAGAAGTCAATCTAAAAAGGCTGCATACTGTATGATTCCAGATACTGGTATATAACATGTGTGCACAGGTAAACCTGTGAAGAATAGTAAAAAGATCAGTGGTAGCCAGGGATAAGGTGGGGAGGACGGGATAGATAAGGAGTGCACAAAGGATTTTTAGGGTAGTGAAATGATTCTAAATGATACTGTAATGTTGGATAAATGTCATTATACATTTGTCAAAACTCATAGAATGCACATTAAGAGTAAACCCTAAGGCAAATTATGATCTTTTGCAGATAATAATGTGTCAGTTTAAGTTCATCTATTGTAACAATTGTACCACTGTATTAAATGTGTGGGATGTGAATAATGAAGGAGGTCGTGCATATATTGAAATAGAATGTTATGGAAAAATCTCTCTACTTCCTGCTCAATTTTGCTATGAACAAAACTGCGCTAAAAAAAATAAAGTTTATTAATTACAAAAAGGAAGAAAACACAAATCAATATCTATATATACCTACACACACATACATATAAATACACACATACATATATACATACATATACACACATACATACACACTTTTAATGTATGTGTATATATGTATATATTTATGTGCAATTATAAATATAATTTAAAATACAATTATGAATTATAAATTATATAAAATATATTATATCTTATGAATTATA